>NW_005178605.1:0-20026 GCF_000350225.1 Chondrus crispus | reverse complement strand
ACTGTATCCATGCTCTCATCCGAGAAAGTGCTCGTGTTCATCAATCGTGTGAAGCAACTTGCTGCCAGATTGCAGTCAATGAGTGTTGAGATTGACGATAAAGAAATTGCAATGGCTGTGTTGAATGGCTTGCCTCCACGATTCGATAACTTGATTGTTGCTCTTGACGCACTTGGCAATGAAGATAAAGTGTTTGGACTCGAGTTTGTGAAGAGTCGTCTGCTGCAAGAAGAGCAACGAGAAAGCATGAAGACCGTTTCTGCTTCATCACCACATGCACCTGCACTTGTCAATCGTATGCCTATTCGACGCGATATGAAATGTACGAATTGCAATAGACATGGGCATACTGCAGCGCGTTGCTGGGGCAAGGACGTGAATGGGCGCCGACCTGCACCGCCAGATGGGTTTCGGTCACGAAACACTGGCTTAAAGCCAAGTGCATTCGTTTCTCGAGATGACAATTCTACTGCTGCCTTTGCGGAGAGTGACTTTACTTGCTTGCTTTCGACTTCCACTCCACACAAGAGGGCTGCAAACGCAAGGTCATGGCTTGTCGATTCCGGTTGCAGCGCTCACATTACGTTTGATCGCTCTTTGTTCGTTACGTATGAACAGATGCAATCTGGATCAGTCGAGATGGGCACGAAGGCTAGAGCTAATGTCGCTGGTCGCGGCGAGGTAGAGTTCATGTTGAACGTCAACGGTAGTCCCCATCCTTGCAAATTGTCAAACGTTTTGCATGTCCCTGATTTCGGATATTCGCTACTGTCTGTTAGCCAAATGGTTTCAAAGGGTTTGCAAGTGTCATTTGAAAATGAAAAATGCCGCGTTACTGCAGGACCAACTGTAGTTGCCACAGCGAGTCAAGTTGGGGATTTGTACATACTTGACGTCATGAATGGAACCTTTTCTGCTCACGTAGTCACCCTGCAGACGCTACATGAACGCATGGCTCATGTTAATGTACAAGGAATCGCATCAATGATTCACAATAATGTGGTAAGTGGCATCAACGTTCGTCAAAGCGATGTCATCAGTGCAATGAATCCGAAGTCTGACAATCACTCTCCCATTTGTCCTGCGTGTGTGTTTGGCAAAGCAACGCGATCAGTAATCCCAAAACAGCGATCATCGTCTCGAGCACAGAACTGTCTTGACTTGGTACATTCTGACGTTTGCGGTCCGCTCGAAGTACAGTCCATTGGTGGTTCGAGATACTTCATTACATTTGTAGATGATCACTCGAACTGGGTAGTTGTGTACACGATGAGAAATAAATCTGAGGCGTTTGCAAAATACAAGTTGTATGAAAAGTTGGCTCAAACCCACACTGGTCGCAAAGTAAAGGTGCTTCGCACTGATCGAGGGGGAGAGTACTTGTCGACGGAATTCAAGTCGCATTTAGATTTAAACGGTACGCAGCACCAACTCACAACGGCGTACACCCCTGAACAAAACGGTGTTGCTGAACGTTTAAATCGAACTTTGATTGATCTTGTCCGCTCAATGCTTTCTCATAAACAGGTCAGTAAGCGATTCTGGGCCGAGGCTCTTGCCACTTCGGTATATGTACGTAATCGAGTTACTTCACGCGCTTTGCCCGTTAATACAACTCCGCACCACATTTGGATGAATTCCACTCCAAATGTTGGCCATTTGCGAGTATTTGGGTCAAAATGTTGGTATACATTACCAAAATTAGAGCTCCGTAAGCTGGACTTGCGAGCGCGTGAAGCGATGTTTCTTGGGTACTCGCAATGCAGTAAGGCATACAAACTTTGGGACGGAGAGTTGAATAAAATTGTTGTGTCACGGGATGTCAAGTTTGATGAATCGACATGTGGTATGCATGACATTCCTGCACACGAAAGTAATTCAATCAACTCTGATGTTGACGTTGTACTGCTCGATGGCGACAATGGGAATACAGCTGATACCCCAAATACGGATGAGGTCGGTTCTGAGGAGGATGAAGTTTCGGAGGAGGTTCTTGAAAACGATGGTGCTCATTCTGTAAGTGAGAATGATGAAGATGAAGATGATGTACCAACTGCCGTCGAAACTCCGAATGTCACTCCTCCAACTCCGACTCCAGCTGTGCGAAGATCGTCTCGAGTCAGCAGACCTCCCGGATCATGGTGGAGGAGCAACTTTACAGCTGCTCTTCTTTCACATGCGCATGTCGCTATTGAAGGTCCCAAGACTTTCAACCAGGCAACCAACGGTCCTAGAGCTGCATTTTGGCAGACCGGCATTGACAAAGAACTTGCCTCGCAGACTAAGAATCGAACTTGGAAACTTGTTCCTCGATCTGAGGCGTCAAACATCTTGACATCTCGATGGGTTTTCAATGTCAAGCAACTGCCTGATGCAAATGGCAATATAGTTGAAAGTGCAAAAGCCAGGCTTGTTGCTCGTGGATTCCAGCAAGTGCAAGGTCTTGACTATACTGAGACATATGCCCCTGTCATAAAGTTTACCACTATTCGTCTACTTCTTGCCTTAGTTGCTCATTATGACCTCGAACTTCATCAGATGGATGTCGTAACTGCGTTTTTGAACGGCGACTTGGATGAAGACATCTACATGGAGCAACCCGAAGGGTGCATTGACAAAAGCAAAAGTGACCACGTGTGCAAACTTTTGAAAGCACTTTACGGTCTTAAACAAGCACATCGTCAATGGCATGCCAAAGTGGATGATTTCTTAATTGGTGAATTGGGATTCGAGACTTCGCGTAGTGATCCTTGTCTCTACATTAAACGCATCGGTAACACTATCATGCTGATTGCACTTTATGTCGATGACTTGTTACTCGCCGGTAGTGATATCGATGCCATCAAATGGATGAAGGGGGAGCTTAATAAACGGTTTGAGATGAAAGACCTTGGTGAAGCAAAAGTCTGCATTGGTCTTGAAATTCAAAGGGATCGCACCGCCAAGACGTTGAGTCTCACTCAAACTAAGTATGCATCAAAAGTGCTTGAGCGTTTTCGAATGTCAACGTGTAACCCCTCTCTAACTCCCATGGAACAAGGTCACACAACCACGATTTCAACCGAAAACGACTCCGAAACAAATGTACCGTATCGTGAGGCAGTAGGATCCCTGATGTACTTGATGGTTGGCACTCGTCCAGACTTGGCATATGCGATTGGAAAGCTTTCTCAACATTCTGCCAACCCATGTGAGTCACACTGGGCAGGTGTGAAACGGGTAATGCGATACGTGCAAGGGACTCGAAACTTAGGAATCGTGTTTGACAATAAATCTAAATCGCCGGAGTTGTTCGGCTTCAGTGATGCTGACTGGGCCGGTTGTTCAGACTCTCGCAAGTCGACCAGCGGATATGTTTTCAAGTTCTGCGGTGGAGCGATCAGTTGGAGTTCCCGTAAACAGACTGTGGTTGCAACTTCGACGTGTGAAGCTGAGTACATTGCACTATGTGAAGCGTGTAAGGAGGCGACTTGGTTGCGTCAAGTGGTTGCTGATGTTCTTGGACTTGATTGTGATCCCACGATTGTGATGGGGTGTGACAATGCAGGGACTATTTCGTATGCACAGAATGAATCGGTCAACCGTCGTAACAAACATGTTGATGTGAAATACCACTATGTACGAGATGCAATTAAGAGAAACGTCATTGCTTTGTCACATTGCCCGACCACTTCCATGCCTGCAGATATCCTGACGAAAGCACTTGGGCGAGTTCTGTTCCAGAAGTTTGTAGAACTTCTAGGGCTTGCAGTAGCTACCTCTGGTAAAAGCATGTGATCGAGGGGGAGTGTTGTAATTCTACGACCACATGCTGATATGCATGACACACGACGACAGGTATGACACGTGTAAAAGGAAAAACACTCCGCGTGACGAGCTGAGCAAGTTTGATTTTCAACGTGTACACGTGTGATTTCTGTACACGGTTGCACTCTACAGTACTTCAGGAGCAAGTTGTGTTTTCAACGGGTACACGTGTGAAATATGTACACGGTTGCGCTGTACAGTACAATCTGAGCATGTTTCGTTTTCTTCGCCCGACACGTGTATGACCTGGACACATGTCCTCATTACACTGTCGGACGCGTACAGTACGCCTGCAGTCTTACAGACAAAGTGTAGAACCTTTGTGGCGGGTGCCTGGCACGTGCCAAAGGTTTACACCGTCCATGGAGTGCAGCACGGGTACAGCAGGACACAAAGATACCGTTGCGCGAGTTTTGAATTCGTAAGGCAAAATGTGCACTGTTGTAATTGACAGTGGACAGGACCTCACGAGAGATCCAGATTCATAAGGCAACGTGTGCGCTGTAAACAGTCCTTGCAGGATTGATTTGAATTCGTAAGGCAACGTGTGAGCTGTAAACGTGCCTTACGAATTTGTGCCACGCTGGATTTGGAATAGTAAGGGAATTTGTGCTTTGCTGTGCTTTGTTGTACTGCCTTACTAATTTCTCCGTCATGACAGTGCTAATTCGTAAGGCGGTTTTCTGTTCTGTTTGTTGGGCCATCGCCAGTTTGGCTGAGTAGCAAGACGGGCACATGTGTTAGAGCCAATACATTTGTAGTATGTGTGTCGTAGTGTTTGGTAGTAGAGTTCTAGAAGATTGCAGAAGTGTATAAGTAGTGCCAGAAGTTGGCGACTCAAAGTAAATCGGTACCCAATCCTTCAACTTCACCTCATCAACCGTCCTTCGATTTCCCTTTGCCCCGCTGACCTTCCACTATCCTCCTCCTCCTTGATCTTCCATTTTAGTGCAAATAAACTTCAAGTATTCGAAAATCCGTTCGGGGATCCCAAGCCGTTAACCGATAGTCAACACAATGGCAAGCCCACCCGTCTAAGAAGTTCGATATGATTACTATGAAGTTGCACTAGGAGAAATTTGCGAACAGATATGTGAATTTATTTGGATGAAATCCCTAACTATTCTGTTCACAAACTACCTTTAAGTGTGCGGCACCGTTCTCGTGGCACTTCAGGTGCCCGTGAGACTCAAAGACGCGATTGCAAGGGATACAACGCGGAGTCTCCTTAGCGTTGGCAACTTGAATGCGATGAGACCTAGACTGAATGTGGTCGTAAAAGGCCTTGGTACTATTGCCACTAACGCCGCACACTTTACAATACCGCTTATACCGCGGGCACACCTTACGATTCCTCTTGCGCTCACGCTTGAACTGCTTATCCGCGAGAACAGCCGCTTTCCGAGCAGAAAGTCGATGCGTAGTTCTCTTTATTGGTACGGGAACAGAGCGCGGAATACGAGGAATCCTATATGGTGCGCAACTCGAGGACGGACCCGGAAGCGCGAGCCGAGGTGAAGGTTGATCCTCAGGCTCAAGCACCTCAACGGATACGACCTCCGATGTTCGAACCGTTCGACCGGTGACCAGCTTCCCAGGCGCAGAGCGCACCGGTACTAATTCCAGATCTAACACAACCCCGTAAAAACAGGTATTCACAATAAGGAATATGAAGATAATCGTCAGTAACAGATTTTGGAATTATTGCTCTTAAGAACCACCAAAACGTGCAAAGACAATCACTTAGATGTGTAGGAAATGGAAAGAAACTCAAAACTTACTTTGCATGAGAGAACGAAGAAAAACCAAATGCGAGATTGACGACGACGGCGGTAGCGGGAGCGGAAACGAAGACGAAGACCAAAGACAGAGACAGCAGCAAGAACCACAGCAAGAACGAAAGCCAAACCAAGAACGAAGACAACGAAGACAACGGGGGCGATGACCAAAACCAATTCACACAAGAGAGCAAGAACGACAGCAGCAGCGAAAACCAAAACCAAGAACGACGGCAAGAACGAGAGCGACAACGACAGCGAGAAGACCAGCGGAAAGAACGACGAGAAACGGCAGCGAAAACGACAGCGACAACGACGGCAGAAACAACGGAACGAGAACGACAGACTCAAGTAGTGAAACGACAGCGAGGGACTGGGCCCATAACCTAATGGTAGGTTCGGAGGGGCAAGGGAAAGAAGGAGGGCAGGTTGATGTGTGTGAGTGAAGGAGTTGGTGCCGAGGTTTACTTTGAAGCCGTTTTCCTGCGATACTTATACACTTCGAGTGCTACACTATCGCTCTACTCTGACTCCCAGTAAACCATACTCTACTATGCGCGACCAAGCGCGGTCCTCTTGTGGCCCGACCATACTGTTCGATTTCCACCTTACGAATCGATTCGTAACTATTAGCTCACAACTATTTCTACACATTCCAAATGACTGTAAACCATGGCCTTATGCATGCAACTGTTTCACACCTTACTAATCTGCATCCAGTCATGCCAGACTTCATTGTTGTGCAACGAACAACTTGGCACTTGTCTATTTCCAACAACGCAAACGTCTTTCATATCACAATCGCCATACGTATCCTTGTTTCTCACCTTACTAATTTCGCCAAGCACTGTCAGACAATTATGGAAAGTTATAACAATGTGCATCCAGACTTTCTACACAACTCACATGAGAATACATGTAAATCACACGAGTACTGTCATGAACTTGCATCCAACGGCGCACCATGACGAGAGCACAGTGCAACGGCGCGTGCTCACGCAAGACTCGCATACAGCGTGACGCGTACACAGAATAATCGCACAACTGTATTCCTCTCGCGAGAAGTACTTGTTGTACTTTTGATTCACATGTACTGTACTCGGACACGCGCAGGATCGCAAACAGTCTGACACTGTAAAACTGTAAACCCTCATGTGCATACACCTGGATGCGTGTACATGTGTACGTACACGAATCCACCTGGCGACGTGTACATGTGTACACGGCATACATGTGTCCCGCCCGGGGGCCCCATGCAATTACCCATTACAACCATGGCAAGCCACTTGAAACCCCCAAAACAACGTAATTATGGCATATACAGGCCATTTAAAGTACATCACAAGGCCAATGACGCACACGTGGACAACGCTCGACCAATAGATTTGCAGCATTAGACCTGAGGGCCAATAGAATTGCAGTATTTCGTGTGTAGTCTATAGTGCTACGGGCCAAGGTTCCACTTGGCAAAACTATGCAAATTTGCATGACCCTCCGAGAGGCCACTTTCGTCCCCAGAACCCCAAAATCAGGGATTTTACACATGTCATGTCGTGATATGGGTAAGAGCGCCCAGACCGTGCAGTCATGGACACGTGTCACTCGATTTTGCACTTTCCAGATAACAGCATGTGGTCGCACATTTTCAATACAGGGGACCGAAGTCGTACCTATAGGGCTAATACTGAGAGCGTTACCCACACCGCCGACGCACCTCCCGAAGGCAGAGTGCGGATCGACTAGACCAGTACACTGTCATCCTCCCGGAGGATCAGTAATTTGTCTCTCGACGACTCTTGGTCGGACCCTCGCTCAAGTCAGATTTCCAATGGCACCAGCCTTTCACCAAGAGCGAGGGTATGTTCCACTGAGGGTTTGGCAGTGCGTTGGCCACTAGGGACTTTCTTCCTCCCGACTAGCGGAAGGCTCACCCACAGCTCACACAACGACTGCCACGACAAAGCAAAAAACTGAGAACTGACGGACCACTGAGGATTTGGCAGTGCGTTGGCCACTAGGGACTTTCTTCCTCCCGACTAGCGGAAGGCTCACCCACAGCTCACACAACGACTGCCACCACAAAGTTGATTTCCAAAAACTGGGAACTGACGGACCACCAAACTGAAAAATCGGTTGAAACGGTGCTGAAAACGACGGCGAAAACTGAAAAACTGAAAAACCAAACTCGAAAGCGGAGACTGAAACTGATACCTGAACGACGGCGAAACTCGAACTTGAACCAAAACGAAGACGACGATCAGCGTTGAACTGGGCCCATAACCTATAGAAAGGTCAGCGGGGCAGAGGGAAGAAGGATGGTTGAAGGTTGCTGGTGGTTGAAGGGAAAAGAAGTTGATGCCATTTTACTCTTGGTCGCCAACTATTGGCGCTACTTATACTCTTCGAACTACATACAATACGAGCCATTAGGGCTGGTCACGTGACTCTCCTTCTTGCACTGGTTGATAATCAAGTGACTCTCCCTGTTGCACTCTCGGTTGATAATCAAGTGACTCTCCTACTTCCACTCTCGGTTGATAATCAAATGACTCTCCTTCTTGCACTCTCGGTTGATAATCAAGTGACTCTCCTATTTCCACTCTCGGTTGATAATCAAATGACTTTCCTACTTGTACTCTCTCTTGCTAATAATTTGGGACCGTTTGAGAGTCAATAATATCTGAATGTACTGTACTGTAGATTACAGATTTTACAATACAATTAATAACCACTGTGGCACATACGTCATACGTGTCATACACGTGTAGGACAAATGTCATACGTGTCACACACATGTCAAATCGAGAAAAATGAAACATGTTCAGAATGTACTGTAGAGTGCCACAAGGTACATGACTTACACGTGTCAACACCAAAATTGAAACATGCTCGGAAATGATAGGAAAGTGCAACCGTGTACAAATATGACACGTGTCCACCTTGACGACCAAACATCCTGAGAATGCTCTTGCAAGCATTTTAGGTTTCGTCGACGTACACGTGTGATATCTGTCCAGGCTTGTAGCTTAGCATGTGGTCGAAGATTTCCAACAGGAACCAAGGCTAGTGCAAAGGTTGCCGGCCGTGGTGACGATCACTTGAGGTTAAACGTGAATGGCCGCATCGAACCGTGCAGGTTGACGGATGTATTGCACGTTCCGGACTTTGCGTTCTCTCTGCTCTCTGTCAGTCGAATGACTGAACTTGGACTAAAAGTTGGGTTCGAAAATGGAAAATGCATGATCAGACGAGGACGAGTTCCAAGTGAGGAACGCGCGGAAGAGCGTAAGAAGTGGATCAGAGGTGACAGTAAAGCCAAAGCACTGATTGGTTTCTTCCTATCAGATGAGCATCTTGAGCATGTACGTGATGTTGATACTGCTCATGAGATGTGGGAAGCTATTGTCAACGTGTTTGAGAGGCACACTTTGCTGAACAAACTAGCTGCACGTCGTGAGTTCTACACTGTGAAGATGCTTTCCGGTGAAAAGGTGCTCGCATACATCAATCGTGTCAAGCAGCTGGCAGCCATCCTCAAGTCAATGAGCGTAAACATCGATGACAAGGAGATGGCCATGGCAGTGCTCAACGGTCTGCCTGCCCGTTTCGAGGCTCTCATCGTTGCACTTGATGCTCTCGGTAATGAGGAAAAGATATTCAGTTTGGACTTTGTGAAAAGTCGTCTGCTGCAGGAAGAGCAACGAGCAAACATGAAGTCTAGCTCCTCACAGACATCGGCTCTGGTTAATCGTGCCCCGAACAATCGGGACATAAACGATTACAAATGCACGAACTGCGGTCATACAGGCCATACGGCAACCCGCTGCTGGGGAAAGGATTTGAATGGGCGTCGCCCGGCTCCTCCTAGCACATATAAACCGCGTATGTCTCAGCGGAAACAATCTGCATTTGTCACACAGAAACCTGATCCCGACATGGTTGTAAACAGCGTCGACTTCACATGTCTGATGTCGAAAGCGTCGCACACCAACGATCTAGAGATGTCGCCTTCGTGGCTCGTAGATTCAGCTTGTACAGCTCATATTACATATGACCGATCTCTGTTTGCAACGTATGAGCCACTTGAATCCGCCTCTGTTCAGATGGGAACCAAGGCTAGTGCAAAGGTTGCCGGCCGTGGTGACGTTCACTTGAAGTTAAATGTGAATGGCCGCATCGAACCGTGCAAGTTGACGGATGTATTGCACGTTCCGGACTTTGCGTTCTCTCTGCTCTCTGTCAGTCGAATGACTGAACTTGGACTAAAAGTTGGGTTCGAAAATGGAAAATGCATGATCAGACGAGGCTCAACTGTAGTGGCGACTGCGACATTGGTTGGAGAACTTTACGTTCTCGACATCGTCAGTGACATCGGATCTGCACATGCTGCCACCCTGCAAACGTGGCATGAGCGCTTTGCACATGTGCATTCTCAAGGTATTGCTTCGATGATTCGTGACAATGTGGTAAGTGGAGTCAAACTACTTGGTAATGAGGCTAACAAAATCAACAATACTGACAATGATTGCATCTCTGAAAAATGTTCTGCGTGCGTCTACGGCAAAGCCACTCGATCTGTGATCCCAAAAGAGCGGTCCTCGAGGCGGGCATACTTCTGTCTAGACTTAGTTCACTCTGATGTTTGTGGCCCCTTAGAGGTGCAGTCCATTGGTGGTGCCAAGTACTTCATTACCTTCATAGATGATCACTCAAATTGGTCAGTAGTGTACCCTATGCACCATAAATCAGAAGCATTTGAACGATACAAAATGTTTGCACAACTTGCTCAGACTCACACTGGTCGCAAGATCAAAGTGCTTCGCACCGATCGAGGTGGTGAGTATCTGTCCACGGAGTTTAAGTCTTTTCTGATTGCAAATGGTACTCAGCATCAAATGACGACCGCGTACACACCGGAGCAAAATGGCGTCGCCAAACGACTGAACAGAACTTTGGTAAACTTGGTGCGCTCCATGCTAGCGCACAAGAAAGTTACGAAGGGGTTCTGGGCAGAAGCACTTGCCAATGCAGTGTACGTTCGAAATCGAGTCACGTCACGTGCCATTCCCCCCAAGATGACCCCTTACCACTTATGGATGAAATCTGTGCCAAATGTTGGTCATTTGCGTGTTTTCGGTTCAAAGTGTTGGTATACATTACCAAAACACAACATCCAGAAACTTGACGCCCGTGCAAAGGAGGCAATGTTTCTGGGGTATGCTGAAAATACGAAAGCTTACAAGTTGTGGGATGGTGATTTGCACAAAGTGATCGTATCCAGAGATGTTACTTTTGACGAGTCCACGGGAGGCAAATCTGGTGAACCGATGGATACCAGCGAGGAGGCTTCAACTGATGATGACACAATCAACTTGAACATCGATGAGGAAGTTGCAGAAAATGATGCAGTGGCATCAGAAGCATCATCATCGCCGGATGAACAACAAGACTCTGATGAATCCTCCAACTCCTCCCCAACTGCAGGGGAGGACGAAACTACCGAAACAGTTGACCAACACGTAGTTGAGGAAGAAACTATTGATCTGCCAACTAATCTCCGTCGGTCTACTCGCATTCGCAAAACGCCTGGGGCGTGGTGGGCAGCAGCTTTGGTGACTGCTGGGCTCCTTAGCCACGGCCATGTGATAACGGAAATCCCAAACTCGTACAAGCAAGCTATGGATTCTCCAAAAGCTCGCTTCTGGCAGAAGGGCATCGACAAAGAACTTGCTTCACAACACAAAAACAAAACATGGACACTTGTTCCAAGATCTCAAGCATCAAACGTCCTGACGTCCAGGTGGGTTTTCGGAGTGAAGCAACTTCCTGAGGAGTCCGGAAAATTGGTCGAAACTGCAAAAGGACGACTTGTGGCACGAGGTTTTCAACAAGTAGAAGGCATCGATTACACTGAAACTTTCGCCCCTGTCATCAAGTTCACAACTATCCGTCTGCTGTTGGCACTGGTTGCGCACTTTGACCTTGAGCTGCATCAGATGGACGTGGTGACTGCCTTCCTCAACGGTGACCTTCACGAAGAAATCTACATGGAGCAACCTGAAGGATGCATCGACAAAGTCAAACCTGATTCGGTGTGTAAACTTTTGAAAGCAATCTATGGTCTTAAGCAGGCCCATCGCCAATGGCATAGTAAGATCGATGAGTTTCTGATCACTGAACTTGGTTTCAACACTACACGCAGCGACCCATGTCTTTACATTCGACGTCAAGGCAATGTCATCATGATTATCGCGTTGTACGTGGACGATCTGCTGCTAGCTGGAAGTGACTTGGAGGCCATATTATGGATGAAAAATGAACTCAACAAACGATTCGATATGAAAGACCTTGGCGAAGCGAAGACTTGTATTGGTGTAGAGATCGACCGTATACGTTCTAAACACGTCCTGACCGTCACGCAGTCGAAGTATGCCCAAGCAGTACTGAAACGGTTCAAAATGTCGGCATGCAATCCTTGCGTTACTCCGATGGAACAGTCTCGACATGTCACAATGCAAGTGGCCGAAACTGGCACTGATGACAACCCATGCTTTGAACCATATCGTCAGGCCATTGGATGTCTAATGTTCCTAATGGTCGGGACCCGCCCCGATATTGCGTATGCCATTGGAAAGTTATCTCAACACTGTGCCGACCCTCACGAGTCGCACTGGTCAGGTGTGAAACGTGTTTTGAGATACTTGCGTGGGTCCCAGCATCTTGGAATAGTGTTTGGTAAAGATGATCTTGGTACGGAACTTCATGGGTATAGCGACGCAGATTGGGGTGGATGCCTTGAATCACGAAAATCAACGAGTGGGTACGTGTTCAAGCTTTGTGATGGGCCTATCAGTTGGGCTTCCCGGAAACAAACAGTAGTTGCAAAGTCTACTTGTGAGGCAGAATACATCGCACTCAGTGAAGCATGCAAAGAGGCCGCGTGGCTTCGACGCTTCCATGCCGATGTACTTGGTGCGAATTCGGATCCAACAATTCGCGTTGGATGTGACAACGCTGGTACGATTGCGTTTGCTCAGAACGAATCTACAAATCGTCGCAACAAGCACATTGATATTACGTATCATTTTGTTCGAGATGCGGTGCAGCGAAAACTGGTCACATTGTACCATTGTCCGACAACAGAAATGCCAGCCGATATGCTGACCAAACCACTTGGTCGCGTGCTGTTTGAAAAGTTCGTGGGCATGGTTGGGCTTTCCAAGTGCAAAGCTGCCCAAAGCATGTGATGACTTCACGTAGTGATCCGTGCCTCTACATTAAACGCATTGGTAACACTATCATGCTAATTGCACTTTATGTTGATGACTTGTTGCTCGCTGGTAGTGATATCCATGCCATCAAATGGATGAAGGGGGAGCTTAACAAACGGTTTGAGATGAAAGACCTCGGTTGATATCCATGCCATCAAATGGATGAAGGGGAAGCTTAACAAACGGTTTGAGATGAAAGACCTCGGTGAAGCAAAAATCTGCATTGGTCTTGAGATTCAAAGAGATCACACTGCCAAGACATTGAGTCTCACTCAAACTAAGTATGCATCAAATGTGCTTGACCGTTTTAAAATGTCGGCTTGTAACCCTTCTCTGACGCCAATGGAACTATTGAAAATGTGCGACCACATGCTGTTATCTGAAAAGGTCAAAATCGAGTGACACGTGTACATGACTGCACGGTCCGGGCGCTCTTACCCATATCACGACATGACACGTGTAAAATCCCAGATTTTGGGGTTCCAGGGACGAAAGTGGCCTCTCGGAGGGTCATGCAAATTTGCATAGTTTTGCCAAGTGGAACCTTGGCCCGTAGCACTATAGACTACACACGAAATACTGCAATTCTATTGGCCCTCAGGTCTAATGCTGCAAATCTATTGGTCGAGCGTTGTCCACGTGTGCGTCATTGGCCTTGTGATGTACTTTAAATGGCCTGTATATGCCATAATTACGTTGTTTTGGGGGTTTCAAGTGGCTTGCCATGGTTGTAATGGGTAATTGCATGGGGCCCCCGGGCGGGACACATGTATGCCGTGTACACATGTACACGTCGCCAGGTGGATTCGTGTACGTACACATGTACACGCATCCAGGTGTATGCACATGAGGGTTTACAGTTTTACAGTGTCAGACTGTTTGCGATCCTGCGCGTGTCCGAGTACAGTACATGTGAATCAAAAGTACAACAAGTACTTCTCGCGAGAGGAATACAGTTGTGCGATTATTCTGTGTACGCGTCACGCTGTATGCGAGTCTTGCGTGAGCACGCGCCGTTGCACTGTGCTCTCGTCATGGTGCGCCGTTGGATGCAAGTTCATGACAGTACTCGTGTGATTTACATGTATTCTCATGTGAGTTGTGTAGAAAGTCTGGATGCACATTGTTATAACTTTCCATAATTGTCTGACAGTGCTTGGCGAAATTAGTAAGGTGAGAAACAAGGATACGTATGGCGATTGTGATATGAAAGACGTTTGCGTTGTTGGAAATAGACAAGTGCCAAGTTGTTCGTTGCACAACAATGAAGTCTGGCATGACTGGATGCAGATTAGTAAGGTGTGAAACAGTTGCATGCATAAGGCCATGGTTTACAGTCATTTGGAATGTGTAGAAATAGTTGTGAGCTAATAGTTACGAATCGATTCGTAAGGTGGAAATCGAACAGTATGGTCGGGCCACAAGAGGACCGCGCTTGGTCGCGCATAGTAGAGTATGGTTTACTGGGAGTCAGAGTAGAGCGATAGTGTAGCACTCGAAGTGTATAAGTATCGCAGGAAAACGGCTTCAAAGTAAACCTCGGCACCAACTCCTTCACTCACGCACATCAACCTGCCTTCCTTCTTTCCCTTGCCCCTCCGAACCTACCATTAGGTTATGGGCCCAGTCCCTCGCTGTCGTTTCACTACTTGAGTCTGTCGTTCTCGTTCCGTTGTTTCTGCCGTCGTTGTCGCTGTCGTTTTCGCTGCCGTTTCTCGTCGTTCTTTCCGCTGGTCTTCTCGCTGTCGTTGTCGCTCTCGTTCTTGCCGTCGTTCTTGGTTTTGGTTTTCGCTGCTGCTGTCGTTCTTGCTCTCTTGTGTGAATTGGTTTTGGTCATCGCCCCCGTTGTCTTCGTTGTCTTCGTTCTTGGTTTGGCTTTCGTTCTTGCTGTGGTTCTTGCTGCTGTCTCTGTCTTTGGTCTTCGTCTTCGTTTCCGCTCCCGCTACCGCCGTCGTCGTCAATCTCGCATTTGGTTTTTCTTCGTTCTCTCATGCAAAGTAAGTTTTGAGTTTCTTTCCATTTCCTACACATCTAAGTGATTGTCTTTGCACGTTTTGGTGGTTCTTAAGAGCAATAATTCCAAAATCTGTTACTGACGATTATCTTCATATTCCTTATTGTGAATACCTGTTTTTACGGGGTTGTGTTAGATCTGGAATTAGTACCGGTGCGCTCTGCGCCTGGGAAGCTGGTCACCGGTCGAACGGTTCGGACATTGGAGGTCGTATCCGTTGAGGTGCTTGAGCCTGAGGATCAACCTTCACCTCGGCTCGCGCTTCCGGGTCCGTCCTCGAGTTGCGCACCATATAGGATTCCTCGTATTCCGCGCTCTGTTCCCGCACCAATAAAGAGAACTACGCATCGACTTTCTGCTCGGAAAGCGGCTGTTCTCGCGGATAAGCAGTTCAAGCGTGAGCGCAAGAGGAATCGTAAGGTGTGCCCGCGGTATAAGCGGTATTGTAAAGTGTGCGGCGTTAGTGGCAATAGTGCCAAGGCCTTTTACGACCACATTCAGTCTAGGTCTCATCGCATTCAGGTTGCCAACGCTAAGGAGACTCCGCGTTGTATCCCTTGCAATCGCGTATTTGAGTCTCACGGGCACCTGAAGTGCCACGAGAACGGTGCCGCACACTTAAAGGTAGTTTGTGAACAGAATAGTTAAGGATTTCATCCAAATAAATTCACATATCTGTTCGCAAATTTCTCCTAGTGCAACCTCATAGTAATCATATCGAACTTCTTAGACGGGTGGGCTTGCCATTGTGTTGACTATCGGTTAACGGCTTGGGATCCCCGAACGGATTTTCGAATACTTGAAGTTTATTTGCACTAAAATGGAAGATCAAGGAGGAGGAGGATCCATCAGAATCGACAAACTGACGGACTCCAACTTCTACGTGTGGAAGCAGAAAATACAACTTCTGCTTGCTCTACGTGATGTTGACCAATACATCGTTGAGGGAAGAGTTCCAAGTGAAGAACGCGCGGAAGAGCGTAAGAAGTGGATCAGAGGTGACAGTAAAGCCAAAGCACTGATTGGTCTCTCCCTATCAGATGAGCATCTTGAGCATGTACGTGATGTTGATACTGCTCATGAGATGTGGGAAGCTATTGTCAACGTGTTTGAGAGGCACACTTTGCTGAACAAACTAGCTGCACGTCGTGAGTTCTACACTGTGAAGATGCTTTCCGGTGAAAAGGTGCTTTCATCCAAATAAATTCACATATCTGTTCGCAAATTTCTCCTAGTGCAACTTCATAGTAATCATATCGAACTTCTTAGACGGGTGGGCTTGCCATTGTGTTGACTATCGGTTAACGGCTTGGGATCCCCGAACGGATTTTCGAATACTTGAAGTTTATTTGCACTAAAATGGAAGATCAAGGAGGAGGAGGATCCTATAGAAAGGTCAGCGGGGCAGAGGGAAGAAGGATGGTTGAAGGTTGCTGGTGGTTGAAGGGAAAAGAAGTTGATGCCATTTTACTCTTGGTCGCCAACTATTGGCGCTACTTATACTCTTCGAACTACATACAATACGAGCCATTAGGGCTGGTCACGTGACTCTCCTTCTTGCACTGGTTGATAATCAAGTGACTCTCCCTGTTGCACTCTCGGTTGATAATCAAGTGACTCTCCTACTTCCACTCTCGGTTGATAATCAAATGACTCTCCTTCTTGCACTCTCGGTTGATAATCAAGTGACTCTCCTACTTCCACTCTCCGTTGATAATCAAATGACTCTCCTTCTTGCACTCTCTCTTGCTAATAATTTGGGACCGTTTGAGAGTCAATAATATCTGAATGTACTGTACTGTAGATTACAGATTTTACACTACGATTAATAACCACTGTGGCACATACGTCATACGTATCACACACGTGTCAAATCGAGAAAAATGAAACATGTTCAGAATGTACTGTAGAGTGCCACGAGGTACATAACTTACACGTGTCAACACCAAAATTGAAACATGCTCGGAAATGATAGGAAAGTGCAACCGTGTACAAATATGACACGTGTCCACCTTGAAGACCAAACATCCTGAGAATGCTCTTGCAAGCATTTTAGGTTTCGTCGACGTACACGTGTATTATCTGTCAGGCTTGGAGCTTAGCATGTGGTCGAAGATTTCCAACACTCCCCCTCGATCACATGCTTTTACTGGACACTGCAAGCCCCAGAAGTTCTACAAACTTCTGGAATAGAATTCGCCCAAGTGCTTTGGTTAAGATATCGGCAGGCATCGAAGTGGTCGGACAATGCGACAAATACACAATGTTTCTCTTAATAGCATCTCGTACGTAGTGGTATTTTACATCAACATGTTTGTTGCGACGGTTGATCGATTCATTCTGTGCAA
This sequence comes from Chondrus crispus, assembly GCF_000350225.1. NCBI lineage: Eukaryota > Rhodophyta > Florideophyceae > Gigartinales > Gigartinaceae > Chondrus > Chondrus crispus. The sequence goes on along the minus strand of NW_005178605.1, from coordinate 2,808 downwards.
ACGAAATCGTCCCTGCATTGTCACACCCCATCATGATCGTGGGATCAGAATCAAGTCCGAGGACATCAGCAACAACTTGACGCAACCAGGTCGCCTCCTTACACGCTTCACATAGTGCAATGTACTCAGCTTCACACGTCGAAGTCGCAACCACAGTCTGTTTCCGGGAACTCCAACTGATAGCTCCACCACAGAACTTGAAAACATATCCGCTGGTCGACTTGCGAGAGTCTGAACAACCGGCCCAGTCAGCATCACTGAAACCGAGCAACTCCGGCGATTTGGATTTATTGTCAAACACGATTCCTAAGTTTCGAGTCCCTTGCACGTATCGCATTACTCGTTTTACACCTGCCCAGTGTGACTCACATGGGTTGGCAGAATGTTGGGAAAGCTTTCCAATGGCGTATGCCAAGTCTGGACGAGTGCCAACCATCAAGTACATAAGGCAACCGACTGCCTCACGATACGGTGCCTTTGTTTCGGAGTCGTTTTCGATAGAATTCGTGGTTTTGCGACCTTGTTCCATTGGAGTCAGAGAAGGGTTACAAGTCGACATTTTAAAACGGTCAAGCACATTTAATGCATACTTAGTTTGAGTGAGACTCAATGTCTTGATAGTGCGATCTCTTTGAATCTCAAGACCAATGCAGACTTTTGCCTCACTAAGGTCTTTCATCTCAAACCGTTTGTTAAGCTCCCCCTTCATCCATTTGATGGCATGGATATCACTACCAGCGAGTAACAAGTCATCGACATAAAGTGCAATTAGCATGATAGTGTTACCAATGCGTTTAATGTAGAGGCACGGATCACTACGTGAAGTCTCAAATCCCAATTCACCGAGTAAGAAATCATCCACTTTGGTATGCCATTGACGAGGTGCTTGTTTAAGACCGTAAAGTGCTTTCAAAAGTTTACACACATGATCACTTTTGCTTTTGTCAACGCAGCCTTCGGGTTGCTCCATGTAGATGTCTTCATCCAAGTCGCCGTTCAAAAACGCAGTCACGACATCCATCTGATGAAGTTCAAGGTCGTAATGAGCAACTAAGGCAAGAAGTAGACGAATAGTGGTAAACTTTATGACAGGGGCATATGTCTCAGTATAGTCAAGATCCTGCACTTGCTGGAATCCACGGGCAACAAGTCTGGCTTTTGCACTTTCAACTATATTGCCATTTGCATCAGGCAGCTGCTTGACATTGAAAACCCATCGAGATGTCAAGATGTTTGACGCCTCAGATCGAGGAACAAGTTTCCAGGTCTGATTCTTAGTCTGTGATGCAAGTTCTTTGTCAATGCCGGTTTGCCAGAATGCAGCTCTAGGACCGTGGGTTGCTTGTTTGAAAGTCTTGGGACCTTCAATAGCGACATGCGCATGTGAAAGAAGAGCAGCTGCAAAGTTGCTCCTCCACCATGATCCGGGAGGTCTACTGATTCGAGACGATCTTCGTACAGCTGGAGTCGGAGTTGGAGGGGTGACATTCGGAGTTTCGACGGGAGGTGATACATCATCTTCATCATTCTCACCTACAGAGTGAGTGTCCTCGTTTTCAATAACCTCCCCTGAAATTTCATCCTCTTCCGACGCAACCTCATTAGCATTTGGGGTAGCGGCTTCATTCTCATTGTCGCCACCGAGCAATACAACGCCAACGTCAGAGCTGATTGAATCTTTTTCATGTGCAGGAATGTCATGTATCCCACATGTCGATTCATCAAACTTGGCATCTCGTGAAACAACAACTTTACTCAACTCTCCGTCCCAAAGTTTGTATGCTTTACTGCATTGCGAATAACCGAGAAACATCGCTTCACGCGCTCGCAAGTCAAGCTTACGGAGCTCTAATTTCGGTAATGTATACCAACACTTTGACCCAAATACTCGCAAATGGCCAACATTTGGAGTTGACTTCATCCAAATGTGATGGGGAGTCGTGTTAACTGGCAAAGCCCGTGAAGTAACTCGATTGCGTACATATACTGCAGTGGCAAGAGCCTCTGCCCAGAATCGTTTACTGACCTGTTTATGAGAAAGCATGGAACGGACAAGATCAATCAAGGTTCGATTTAAACGTTCAGCAACACCGTTTTGTTCAGGTGTGTAGGCAGTGGTGAGCTGGTGCTGTGTACCGTTTGAATCCAAATATGACTTGAATTCTGTCGACAAGTACTCTCCCCCTCGATCAGTGCGAAGCACCTTCACTTTGCGACCAGTGTGCGTTTGGGCAAACTGTTCATACAACTTGTATTTTGCAAAGGCCTCAGATTTATTTCGCATCGTGTACACAACAACCCAGTTCGAGTGATCATCTACAAATGTAATGAAGTATCTCGAACCACCAATGGACTGTACTTCGAGCGGACCGCAAACGTCAGAATGTACCAAGTCAAGACAGTTCTGTGCTCGAGACGATGATCGCTGTTTCGGGATTACTGATCGCGTTGCTTTGCCGAACACACACGCAGGACAAACGAGAGAGTGATTGTCAGACTTTCGATTCATTGCTCTGATGACATCGCTTTGACGAACGTTGATGCCACTTACCACATTATTGTGAATCATTGATGCGATTCCTTGTACGTTAACATGGGCCATTCGTTCATGTAGCGTCTGCAAGGTAATTACATGAGCAGAGAAAGTTTCATTCATGACATCAAGTATGAATAGATCCCCAACTTGACTAGCTGTGGCAACTACAGTTGGTCCTGCAGTAACGATGCATTTGTCATTTTCAAATGACACTTGCAAGCCCTTTGAAACGATTTGGCTAACAGACAGAAGCGAGTATCCGAAATCAGGGA
>NW_005178604.1:13415-20158 GCF_000350225.1 Chondrus crispus | reverse complement strand
AGCCGGACCTGCCCGACCTTCGCGGCAGGGAGCTGCACGACAAGGCCATCGGCTGCATGGCCATCGCCCCAAACTCCGTCACCATGGCCACGGGGAGCGAGGACGGCTTCGTCAGGCTGTTTTCCATCAAGAGTCCCGCCGGGGAGGAGCTCGCCGTCGCAGCAGAGTTTGTCGAGGCCTGTGCCCGCTTTGGGGGGCCCGTCAGAGCCCTCGATTTTTCACCGACGGGCGCCTTCTTGGCCGCCGGAGGGGACGAGCCGGGCGTCCTCAAGATTATTATGACCGCGCAGACGTCCAATGTGACGATATTGAGAGCCCCCGCTGCGGGGATGGGCAATGACGCCATTTCTTCCGTCGCTTTCGACCCCACCGGCGATTTTGTCGCCACAATTGGCGAAAAGGGAAAGGCCGTTATTTGGGACGTGGAAAAGTGCAAGCTCATCTCCGAAGTCGACTTGAACAACAGAACCGCCAATTGCCTGTCCTGGGCACCCGGAGGAGGAAGCATTGTGTTTGGCACCAACAAGGGTATTGTCGTAGCGGCTCGGACTACTTGGTTGTTTGATCATCTGCTTGAAGATACGGCCGATCAAGATGATGACGACGACGAGATTTATGCTGCATCCTCTGGCAAAGACTCCGTGTCAGCCCTAGCGTGGAGCCCGAATGGCCGCTACTTGCTTGCTGCCAAGGAGGACGCGAGCATTTCCCTGTGGGATGTGCCTGTGAAAAAGGTCCTGGGATGCTGGAAGGCTCAAGAGGCGCCCCAGCGGCTCCTCTGGCATCCCGCAGTCAACGCCATGCTCTTCATTGACAAGATTGGGCAATGGGGCATTGTCCCGGACGTTGTCCCGCAGCACATGCTGTCTCCCCATTCCGATGCCCCGTCCGTCGAGCTTCCGGTTCTGCCGGAGACGAATGGGAAGCAAAACGCCAAGGATATCATGGCCGACCTGGGGGACGACGACGATGATGGCACTGGTGATGTCCGCCGCTCCAAGGGAGCAAAGCTGCGTCGCCAGATGCAACAAGAGCGCAAGAAGAAGACGCAAACGGGAAAGGCGAACAAGAACAAGAAGAACAAGAAGAAGGGCATGAATGCCGAGGCGACAGATGACGACGAGAACGATTTTGAAACTGACTTTCAGTTTAACGCGAGCGATGTGGAAGCGGACGATGAGGACGATGTCCGTGACAGAAACGAGGATACCTCTGAAAGCGAAGGGGCATCAGAATCAGATGAGGAGATCCCCGGTGAGTTTGCCGGTCTGGAGAACGGCGGCGTGCGTCTGCCGAGAAGAAAATCAAGGTCCAGCTCAGGGGGCCGCAGGCGAAGAAGTCGGTCAAGTTTTGTTAGGCAACGCCCTTTTGTACCTACTTCAACCCCGCTATTGGAAAAGAAGAACAAGAAGAGACATATTCTAGCGTGGAATCTGGTAGGAGCTGTCCTGTCATTCGACGAAGGTTCGCATGATGTGGTGGAAATCGAATTTTCCGACGCGACGAAACGAAGTGTCGGAATCAAGGATCACTTTGGCTACACGATGGGATGCCTCTCCGAAACCGGAGTGTTGCTCGCATCCCCTAAGAAAGCGGAACACGGGAGCTTGATCACGTTCCGCCCCTTCTCGTCATGGTCGAATAATTCCGATTGGACGCAGTTCCTCCCAGCAGACGAAGACATCTCGGTGGTCGCGCTTGGCCAGCGCTTCGCGGCGGTTGCCACGACACCAAACAATGTGGTCCGCCTCTTTTCCCTGACCGGAATCCAAACGAGCACGTTTGGAGCGCCAGGTACGGTGATATCCATGGCCGCCAGTGGGGACCAGCTGGCCGTCGTCTACGCTTCGCGCGAGTCACCCGTGCTCATGTGCGAACTGCTGGACGTGAGCACACTGGGTGACGTGGAAAAACTTTGCTTCTCCGGCAACATGATGATGTGCCCGGACACGAGATTAGAATGGGTCGGCTTCGCAGCGGACTCGGGAGACCTGTGCTCGTACGATTCAAACGGCTGGTTGTGGATGCTAACCGACCCGAAAGGGGGAAAACGTTGGGTCCCCTTGATGCAAAACGCGGCAAAAGCAGCCGAATGCGACTGGTTCTGGGTAGCGTCCGCAACCTCATCAAACCTAATCGGTGTACCCTGCCTCTCCAACGAGCGTCACCCGCCCGCCAAGCCACGTCCAGCCCTCCGCACGCTCCCGCTCTCCTACCCGGTGATCGAGCAGGTGAGCAAGTCCGGCAAGGCGACGATCACCGAACGCTACCTCCGCACGAAGCTACAGCTGCGTCGCGCGCTCTCTGCCAAAGCCGAGGTGGACGAGGGCGCGGACTCGGACGACCCGGACGCGGACGCGGCCGAGGACGTCGTGCGGCGCATGGAGGTCGAGACCGACAAGTGCGTGTTGCCGCTGATGGAGGAGGCGTGCCGCACCGAGCACAACATGCGCGGGCTCGACCTCGCGACAAGGCTGCACACGAAAGTGTCGTTCAAGTACGCCATTGAGCTCGCGACGCACTTCAAGCGCGAGGCGCTGGCTACGCGCGTCAAGCAAGTCGCGTTGCGTAAGATGGAAGTCATGGACACCGTGCAGAGCGGCGAGCGCGTGCCGCATGTGCAGAAGAGGGTCGCGTCGTCGCCAGTCACGCCCGCGCCGGAGGGCCCGCGCGTGGTCGAGAAGGGCGCCAACGCATTGCCCGAGGTGGACATGGGCGACATCTCGGACGACGAGGAGGAGCCGCTGCGCAGGGGGGCCGGGGAATCAGAGGGGCCCGAGGAGGCCGAGGGGGAGGTCGAGGGGACGGAGGAGGCCGAGGGGGCAGAGGAGGCCGAGGAGGCCGAGGAGGAAGAAAAGGCGAAGAAGCGCAAGCCTGTGGAGAAGCGCGGGTCGCTGGCCAAGGAGGTAGAAGAGCGTGCGGCGCGCAAGCGGAAGCTGCGCGCGATTGAGATGTCGCAGGCGAGCGTGAAGGGCGCCGGGCCGGGGGGCAAGCGGGCGAAGACGGCGGAGGGCAGCGCGAAGAAGAGGCCGCGCAACCGCTTCTTGAAGAGATAGAGGGAAAGTTGAATCGTTTGTATCGTTTGAATTGATCCGCGTGATCGGGTCGTAGGGTTTCGACGCGAGGTCATACCATAAAGTTATATTTTTGTAATTTCCGCTTTTCACAGTACCCAAGGGTACAGTATCAGCACCCACATCGTTACCACTGCTGGTCCCAGCTCTCCCAGGAGATAGACATCAACCTCGCAGGACAAAGTTACGTCCCCTGCAATTCATCTCTCCCTGTCATTCCCCACACCCCTTCCCTTCCCCGTCCCTCCCACAACTCTCGCCCTTCCCCTTCCCACCATGGCCTTCCTCCCCCCTCTTCCCGTATCCCCCCGGCCGTCCCTATCCCCCCCCCTCCTCCACGCCACCGCGCCGCACTACCGCACGGCCTCCGCGCGCGCGCGCGCGCACCTCCGCATGTCGAAGCTGGTAACCACGCCGCCGCAGGCTGCCGAGCTAGTAGACTCGCTGCTCACCAAGGTGCAGAACACGGACAGCGGGCTGTCCGTGAGCGGGGCCCAGCGGTCCGAGATCGACTCGATAATCCGGTCGCTCATGGAAATCGGCAAGTCGCAGACGCCGATGTCGGACCCGCGTCTCTTTGCAAAGTACACAGTCGCGTACACGTCCACCAACGACCCCTCCAACCCGGACCAGAGCCCGCCAGCGGGCGGACTGTTCCGCAGCCGGCTGGGGCGGCTGGTGTTCGTGACGCGCGGGCTGTTCCAGCACGTGTTCGCGCCGGACACGGTGGTGAACCTGGTGTGCTTCCGCGTGCTCGGGGTGGTCAAGGGGTGCGTGTCGCTGCGCGGGAAGCTGGTGCCGATCGAAGACGAGAAGCTGGGGGAGAACGCGATCAAGGTGACTTTCGAGAGACCGAGGTTGAGGCTGGGCGGGCTCGTGTTTCAGTTCGGGCCGAGGTCCAACGTTAAGCTCGCGACGACGTACGTGGACGACAGGGTCAGACTGGCCGTGGGCGGGAGGGGGAGCTTGTTCGTGTTTCAGAAGGGCGCGGAGGCGGAGAGCGCGGTCGGGGATGAGTGGAATGAGCTGTTTCAGGCGCAAACGATGCCGGTGGTTATCTTGCCGGTGCTGGTGCTGGGAGGGGTGGCGCTGGCGTTCTTGGCGCCGTGGCCACTTTGGGTGGCTGCTGTGGTAGTGGCATTGATTTTCGGGTTCGTGCTGAAGAGGGGGGGCATTGCGCATAATGCGACGAGCGTGATCAAAGAAGATCAGTAGGCAATGTGGTTGAATTAAGTGAATTAAATGCAGGATCGCACGTGTAGAGAAATTCCAAACTGAACGGTGTTGGCAGTTTTATGGTAGTTGCAGATTGGGGGGCGGGGGGGGTCTGGGGGAGGAGACGCGGGGGGTCGGATGACAGCAAGGATAACTTTAGAGACGGCGGAAAACCAGAGTCGCTAGACGTGCTTCTTTCTCTCGTTGGGTGAGACGCGGTCGGGGAAGGCTTAGGGGAGTTACTTGGTGACGTCGCGCTTGATTGCCAAGTAAGCGATATCCTCCAACTCGACGGCCTGGATCGACTTCTGCACCGCCATCTTGGTGGCGACGCTCTCCTTGGACGCGGCATATACCCTGTTGTGGGTGGGGGGTCAGCGCGGAGAGGTGGGACGACGAAGGATGTTGTTAGATATCGAAAGGGTTTGCAAAAGGGTGAAAGAGACAAGCGCAACAGAGGGAACGTACGTCCTGTGGCGGACGGGGGCGTACTCAGCCGACCAAAGGATCATGATAATCTTAGACTTGGTAACGGTCGGGGTCTCCTTCCAGGAGAAGTCAGAGATGATGTACCGGCAGCCGTTCTCTGGGAGGCCGGAGACGAGGTTCTTCCACTCGGTCTCGAGATCGCCTGCGCTGGGCGGCATGCACTTGTCGACGCCGACCTCGGACATGTCATCGTTGATCTTGAGGATGATGCTGCCGTACTCGCGCTTGGACAGCGCCTTGTACGCTTCGACACACTTGTCCGCGATAGCGATGCCGCTGGCCATTTTGCTCGAGGGGGGTTGCGGGGGAGGGGAGGGGGGAGGGGCGGGGTGTTGGGGTTTAGTGGAGCGGTAAACGGGCAGGTAGGTGGGAACGGCGACGGATAATGTTACGGATTTGGCGTCGAAGGGGGTTGTACGGGAGCAACGTGAGAGGTGGAACGCGGGAGTGATTCAGTCTGCGTAGGGGGGGGAGGGGCGGCAGGGGGGTAAATTGGGGCGGGGGGCAGTGCGATGTGGCACGACGCAGGGGGGCGCGGGGGCGAAGGAGCGAGGGGGGCGTTGCGGGGGGCAGCGGCAGCGGGTTTGAATGGCGGTCTTACAGAGCGGGGCCCGTGTGGCTGGGGTGCGCGCGGGGGGGTGCTTACAGCGGGCGGGCTGGCGGCGCGGGGGGTTGTCATCGGGGCGGCGCCACGTGTGCCCCGGGGCGCGGGGGCCGGGCGCGGGCGGCCAACCATGTGGAGGAGAGGGCGCGTCCTTACAGCCGGGCCCCGATGCCCGCGCCAACGGAACGGCGCGCGCCGCGCGTGGCCGTTCGATTCGGACGCGCCTGACGCTGACACTGTGGGAAAAGTTGAAAAAACTGTAAACCCCTACACTTGGCCGTCGCGCTGCGCGTTAGCAACGGCTTTTTTTTGAAACGGGCCGACGCGGAGACCAACGTGCCGCCCATCCTCCGCCTGCTGCGCGCCCGATGTAATCCTGCACGACCACCTTTACAGTACATTACTGTACACTTCTCTAATCCCTCTCGCCAACTCAAATGCCTTGCCCTACCACCCTCCTACCCGCTACCTCCGTCCCCAGGTCAACGATGATCACCGCGCCTGTGTGACCCCTTCGTGGCGGTCTTGACCGCTTGCCCCACGGCCACTGCACACAGAGAATATTGTACAAGCGTTCCACGACGGTTCGGAATCGTCTCAGCCTCAGGAGAACGCCTCCGAAAACGCGATGCTTCCCCATCCCCCTCGACCACTGCCGATGGTGCGCCTGGCTACCTCCGCCTCTTCCCTTGCCCGGGGCAGCGTCACGCAAAGAAGGGGTTAGTCTCATCCGAGAACGAGAAAGCGAGCCCCGCGCTGCTCTCCGCGGCGATCTCCGTGGCGATAGCGGTCTTGGCCATCTCCCTCTTCGCCCTCCTGCCTCCCGTCGGCTTGCCCCCAAGCCCGTCGACGTCCCCAATGCCAAGCCCGAGCCACGAGTCCATCCAGCAAAGCGCCTGCCGGTTGTACCGAAGGAACGCGAACTGGAACCCATGCCGGTGCCCCCACCGTTCCATCCTGCCCCCGGGCAGGCCCTTGGTGGCGACGTCAAGCCGCGCCACGCGGTAGCAGCACATCATGGGCCCGCCGCCGCGCAGCCACACCCCGCCGCCGTCCAGCACTGGCCGTGCCTCGCGCGAGCTGCGGAACGCACGCACGTCCGTGTCCGCCGTCATCCCCAGGTGCTCCTCGGACGCGATGTCTAGTGCTACTACTTCGCGCGCCGACAGCTCCGATGGCGGGAGCGAGAGAGCGTTCTCGTGCCGCCCGTTGTCGTTGGCTACGTACCGGCTCTCGATGGACAGGTGGAATGAGTCCCCGAGGAATGGGCTTTCGTAGACCGTCAGGCAGTGCTCAGGGAACCCGTTCCATGCCTAGCGCAAAATGTTGTTGTTGTTGTTGTGTGTGTGTGTGTGTGTGTG
>NW_005178604.1:0-13315 GCF_000350225.1 Chondrus crispus | reverse complement strand
GGGACGACGTGCAAACATACCTTTTCAATGAGGACGCAGCTGCGTTCTGGGACGAATACCTTGATGAAAGCGGGGAGGAAATTGTGCACGTGGCACACCTTCTCCGTGTACACCCCATGAATACCGCGCGCATTGTCGTAGTACCGCTCGCGCTTGACGACTTCGACGGCCTTCTTTCCCTTTGTACGCTTGTTTTCCTCCTCTGTCGCGCGCGAGATCATGTACAGCATGCCCACGCGGTACTCTTCCAGCGTCGCCGGGAACGGGATTCGGTACTCCTTGATCAGCATTGCGGGCGCGGCTGTGGGCGGAGGTGGGGGGGACAACCGCGGCTTCGGGCGCGCTTGGCGAGCGCTGCGGGCGGACGGGGTGGCGCAGCGGGGAGCAGGTGGGACTACGCATGCAGTGACGGCGAGGCGGAGGCGAGGCGGACTACGCATGCAGTGACGGCGAGGCGGAGGCGCACAATCCCCAAGGCGAAGGCGGATAGAGAAATGCAGGCACGCCCATTGGGCCGTGGCGAGCGCGGCGTGCATTCCGTCCAATCAGCGAAGCGCTTGCGCCGTGCGATGCTCGAGTGCGGAGAGACCAATGCGATTACGGTAGCGGTGCCCTGCATGGCGCGCCTGGCAAGGGGGGGGGGGGCGGGGGGAGGGCATGGTTGGGATGGCGGCGAGTGAGTTTATTGGGGCGCGGGCACGCGCGGCAGCGAAGTTAGGGCGGGCGTCGTCATACGGGGGCGTAGGCCGCGGGCGCGGGGCGGAGCTTTGCGCGCACAGCGGCGCCAACGAAGACGGCGGCGGAGAGCACGGACAGCAGGGTGAAGATGGAGGCGGTGCGGAAGCAGGCGGAGGCGGCCTCGTCAAAGTCGCCGTGGAAGCCCAGGAACGGGTTGTGCGCGCGCAAGGCAAGGCCGAACGCAAGCATGGTGACGGCGCCCTGCGAGGGGTTAGCGGCGGCGAGCGGGCGGGGACGAACGGAGGGACGGAGGGCGTACGTACCGCGGCGGTCGTTGCGAAGCAGCACAGGGATTGAGACATGGTGCGGGAGGGAGGGCGCGGTGCGGGAGGGAGGGCGGGCAGGGTGAGGGTCGGGGGAGAGGGTGGGGGTGGCAATAGGCGCGTGTTGCGGGAGAGGGTAACGTGCATGATGACACGGCGGGAGTAGGGCTGACAGTCACTAACGAGAGCATTACAGTGGCACTTGGCAGACGGCGACTGGCAGACGTTGAAGACTTTGGTTTGGCGTGATACGGTCGGGACACCGGCCGTTTCATCCCTCCACACATCCTCCACCAGCATCGTCTGAATCTTAGCTGAGGCCTCTTTTCAACATGTTTTTGCTGGTCATATGCTTGCTCGTGCTGTACGAAGAGCTACATAGATACCGGCCTCACCCGACCTGACTTCCGCATTGCGCCATGTCGCATCCCAGTGACAGCGCCCTGTCTTTTCCAGTCACGTTTTGTTTTTATAAACCTTCAGTCTTTGCTCCATTGATATTTTCGAAACCAATAGCCCAGTATAAAAACCCATCCAGCAGCTTAAACCTTCAGTGTTTCATTAAATCTTTCTTATGCAACATCTTGTTGATGAGCACATATACATGCTGTACGTTAATGAAAGGGTGTCTAAATTGCTAACCTAAATAATCCAATTAACTTCTATGCTTTTCGTGAATCTAAAGCATTTTCTGCAGACAATCCTGACTTGGCGACATAACATTGTATATGCTGACAGTACTTTACAGTTGCCGTGTTTCGTGTGCCAGCGTGCGGGCATGCTTCGAGTCCGAGGGTTCGAGTGGAGGGGCCATCGTCATCACTTTGCGCTTTGCGCACTCTCCTACATCAAGTCTTCGACATCCGACCGCCATCGCCCGCACCACGCGCCTTCGCAGCCGCCGGCACCAGATTGCCGCACGGCACTTTCGCGTCATCGACATCCGCGAGCGACCGGGCGTGCGACGCGGGCGGGCCCGCCATGTCAGCGTGCACGGTCTTTGCGCGCGGCAAGCAGCTGGCGCGCGCGATGCAGCGCGCGCCGGCGCGCCGCTGGTCGTTCCTGCCGAACGCGGACGAGCGCCGCTTGTGGCGTCTGGCCGAGGAGGCCAACGCGCGCGGGCACGACCCCGAGATACAGGCCGCATACCTGCGCGCGCTGGGGCGGGTCCGCCCGGCAGAGGTCGTCGCCAGGGTAGAGGCGGGGAAATACGCCACGGGGGAGAACGTTGCGAAGGAGTACGTCAAGGCGCTCGTCGCGACGGGGGCGCTAGACCGCGTCAAGTTGCCGCAACTGCTTGATACGATGGGGAAGGCCGCTAAGGGGGGGGAGGGCGTTACACGGTTTGGGGGAGGGGGGCACGCGGGCGGGGGGAGTGGTGGCGGCACAGGGGGAGGCTTTTGGGGGGCTGCCGCGTCGCCGCTGCAGGGGGCCGGGGGGGCCGCGGCGGTGGGGGGTGCCGCGGCTCTTAAGAGTGCCAGCGGTGGCGGCGTGGCTGATCCCATTCATGTCGCGCTTGCGGAGCCGTCGACGCAGTCGCAGATCTGGCGCGCTGTGCGTGTGCTGGGGACCACGTTTCTGGTCCTCGGTTTTCTCGGCGTGATTATTGAGGAGAGGGGGATGGCGAGGGGGATGGGTATCAGCACCGAAATGTTGCCGGAGCCGGAGCTTGCGGATCCCACCACGTTTGACGACGTCAAGGGCTGCGACGAAGCCAAGGCGGAGCTGGAGGAGATCGTCCAGTTCTTGAGGAACCCCGCGAGCTTCACACGGCTCGGCGGCAAGCTGCCGAAAGGCGTCTTGCTGATGGGGCCCCCTGGTACCGGAAAGACCCTGCTGGCGAGGGCCATTGCTGGAGAGGCACAGCGCCCGTTCTTCTATGCGTCGGGCAGCGAGTTTGAGGAGATGTTTGTCGGCGTGGGCGCCAAGAGAGTCAGAGAGCTGTTTGCTGCCGCCAAACAGAGCGCTCCATGTATCATTTTTATCGATGAGATTGATGCCATCGGGGGGAAGCGCAATCCCAAGGACCAGCGCTTTCTCACTATGACTCTGAATCAGTTTCTGGTCGAGTTGGATGGCTTTCAGTCCAGTGAGGGCATCATCGTCATCGGCGCGACCAACTTTCCAGAGAGCTTGGACAAGGCCCTTGTGCGCCCGGGAAGGTTTGACAGGCATGTTGTCGTGCCCAACCCAGACATTCGGGGAAGGACCCAGATTTTGCAATGTCATACCAAGAGGATTCCGCTCGATGATGACGTCAATTTGGAGCTAATTGCGAGAGGCACGCCTGGTTTCTCGGGCGCCGAACTGGCCAATCTTGTCAACATGGCAGCCTTGAAGGCTGCGATCGAAGACTTTGTGGCCGTCCACATGAGCCATCTTGAGTACGCCAAGGATAAGATCCTCATGGGTGCAGAGAGGAAGTCGGCCGTGCTCAGCGATGAGACCAGGGAAACTACTGCGTATCATGAGGGTGGCCACGCTCTTTGTTGTCTGTACACAAAGGAGGCCTTCCCCGTGCATAAAGCGACTATCATGCCGAGAGGGCAGGCTCTCGGCATGGTTTCCCAACTCCCGTCAAAGGATATGACGTCGATGTCAAAAGCGCAAATGCTGGCCAAGCTAGATGTATGCATGGGCGGTCGAGCGGCGGAAGAATTGATCTACGGGAGAGATTACGTCACGTCGGGGGCGTCGTCTGATTTCCAGCAGGCGACGGATCTTGCAGAAGCTATGGTCACGCAATATGGAATGTCTGAAAAACTCGGGCAAGTCATCTACGACAAGCAGACCGAATCCACAGAAACGCGTGCACTCATCGAGACCGAAGTACGCGCGCTGCTAGACGGATCGTATGAGCGTGCCATGCGGGTGTTGAAAATGCATGAAGCTGAACTGCACCGTCTTGCCAAGGCACTCCTCGTTCACGAAAGTCTAACTGGTGAGCAAGTGCGGCTCGCTGTCAAGGGTGAACTTCCCCCTCCGGTGCTTACCGAAAACGTCCAGGGTAAAGCAGTCCAGGGGAATGCAGCCGCAGGCAAGACCCCCCCTACGGATGAGAAGGGGTCGGTTCTTGGTGCACCAAACGTCACGAGAGATGCGGACTCGTAGATTTGATGATGGGCGCGAAGCTCTTTGTACAAAAGTCTTGCCGAGAAGACACCGGCCTGGGGGGATATGTCGACTTGTCGGGAGATGCAGATGTTAAAGACGAAATGAGGATGCGAGGTTTCACCACTCTTGTTTTTTGCGAGAGGTTATGTACTCACAATGCAGCTCGAAAATCGTGACTGCGACACGCTAACGGCCGCGCGCACCCATATTGCTCAGCCTGTTGCTTTCTGCAAAATGCCTTGGCTCTTCGAATCGCAGTGCCCCTTCGTATGCAGCAGTGCTCATTTTGCAAGATATCTACTGGATCTTCTGCTATCCGTGCACTGTGGTTGCACGGATAGGCCCTATTTTTAGTACGACGACTGAGTATGCGAACCAAGATGACACGCGAAATGGGTACAGAGGAATCATATTGTGAGTACGGTAGTTTTCAATCTACGCTGAAGAGCGTGGATCGATGCGGTCGGTAGTCATCGTCCCGGGCGGGGGTCGAGTTTGATGGGGGGGATACCATGGAATTGAATTACCACGCTCACATGTGAGCGATTTTTATTGTAGTGTGAATTGATGACGCTCAAGATGAACGGTTCTTGTGTACCCGTTGACCGCAAGTCCCAAACTGTTTGGGTTGTAAATACGTATTCAGCTCGATTGACACGTCTCACATGATTAGGTCATGCTTCAGAGCATCACTCGTATATGTCGCTATTTCTATTAGTAAAGTGCGTCAACAAACGGTACGCAACAGCAGATTGGATGATTTCGATGAGTTGTTTTTATTTCAAGCGACGTAGGGTTGATATACTCAACAACAGAATCTATCGCACCTTGTAGCCGCAAGCGGGCTATTTATCTCTTTGTCATGAAAATTGTAGCATGTGATGTTTGCGAATCGTGGCAAGGGACGGGCCGCGGTTCTTTTCTTTACCACATGCTCTTTCCATATCCTTATTTCAAACCCGCTGAAGATGCCCCTGGTCGGGAGCGCGCGCTTCAAGTTCTCCTCTTCGAACTCAGAGCTGTATTCGCTTGAAGGGCATGAGACGACATAAACGACGATTGCTGCCCTCTCGAATGGCTTGCTTTTCAAAGAAGCCATAGAAGAGCAAGCAACACGATTTTCACTGCGGCGACACCATGTGCTCATAGCTGGATGGAGATCTAATTTCTCCAGCCCCCCTCAAAAATTTATGTCAACAGGGCATACACCGACGGTGAACAGTTGACGTCAAACGTACCATCGCACTTCCTCTTCCCGTGTACCCTACTCCACACTCGTCCCCCATTCCACTCCCACTCGCACTCCTGCGCCATGCACCGCCTCCGCCCGCTGCACCGTGCGCTGCACCGTACACTATCGCAGGCCCCTCACCGTCAAAGCCCGCGGTGGCCCCCTACCCCTCCCTGGAACCAGCGTCAAACGCATCAACCACGCACCGCTGCCACGCCACCCCCTCCCCCCGGCACGCCCGCCCAGCGTCTGCAACTATCCTACCACGACCTGGAACGCGCGCTAGAGCGTCGCGGGCTCAACACCGTGCGCGTGCTGCTACTGTCCTCGCTCGCCGCGGCGGCAGGTTTCGGCCTGGCGTGGCCGCGTATCAAGCGGTGGGGCGCCGTCGAGGGCGCCGAGGTCGCCGCCGCCTCACTAGAGACGGAGCGTCTTCAACAGCGCGCTCTCGGAATGGTTCGCGAGGTGCTCACGGACGAGCGCACGGGGCGGCAGGTCGAGCGCGTTATCAAGGAGGCAGCGGTAGGGGTGTTGCGCGATAACGAGTTTAAGGCCAGCGCCGTGGAATGGTGTGCGGCCGTGCTGGCGGAGGCGCTTAGGTGGGAGGAGGTCCGAGACGAGGGGGAGAGGTATTTGGGAGCTGTGGTAGAGGGGGGGAGGGAGCGTGTCGAAGAAGTGCTCGCGGAGGTGGTTGCTAACGTGGCCAGAGATGAAAACGTGCAGGATAAGGTTGCAAAGGTATGTTTGGGAAGGAGTTTTGCCAGTGGAAGGGGATGCGTGGTAGTTAACTAACTGTCACGTTTTTTCTTTTTTGCTTTGAGCTGTGCAGGGATTGTGGTCGAGTCTTAGGGCGAGCGTTATTGGAAGGCGCAGACCGCAAGTGGAAGCAGGGGAGGCCGATGGAGCAATGCAGGATGGAGTAGGGAAGGGCCCTTTATCCGAGAAAGAAGGAGTTATCGCGCCTTCGACTGTGGATGATGCGATGGGGAGTGTAGCGGGTGATGGCAGTGATCGTGATCTGGGATGACGCCCGCATGGGATGAAGGGTGATGCCCGAGAAACTGTTTGTGGAAGGGTGAGGCTTAGTCAGTTGAGAAAGCCGTTGCAAATGGTGAGACGTCTTCCTCGTTTGCGGACCGCGCTTGTCGAAGGGAAGGTGCGACTGGAGTTGATAGTGTCATACGTGCGTCTTGAGCGCAAGGTGAACGCGTGATGCTTGGTTCTTCGTTTTCAATTTCCGCCTCTGCTTGAAGATTCTACAACCGAGCACGGGACTCATCCTACGTGGCATCTATGCCGGTCATTGCAACGGTGCAGGAACATGACCCTCTCGTTTTTCTTACTTTGACAAGTGCAAGGACCAAGGCGTTGCATGTGAATGCTCGAAACGGTGGGGGGGGGGGGGGGGGGGGGGGGGGGGCGGAGCTCTTCCTGATGTCTGCTGTTTTTGATCTGCGGAATAGCTCTCGTGCCGCAACGAGCGTGTGAGTCAGCGCTACATGTACGGCATAGGATTGGGAGCTTTGATATTTTGATGAGTAAATCATACTAACAGATTTGTTCATCAGTACCTCGTTTCGTTGAGGCGTGCTATGCTGGTGTAGTTTTGAACGTTCCCATCTGAAGGGGGATGCTACCGTGGGTGATGCTGCAGAGGAGAAGTAAGAGACTCTTGCAGCACTCGTGTCCTTCGCGAGAGCTCGCAAGACCGCATCCATCGCATGTTCGCTTGACGGAGGATGAACCCAAGCCCAATGGTCTCATGATCAGGTAGCCATTAAACATGAGACTTAGCACCGACGAAGTGCAGTTGTGCAACGTCGCAGCTCTTCACATATGTTCTTATTAGGCATTGCGAGACAACTGTCTCAGAATAGTGCAAACTATCCTGCACGGGTGGCATATGCGCAAAATGGACGCTCGGCATATTAGAATAGCCTGCTCCGTCCGGATTGTGCAACCACAGGAGCTGTACCTTTGCAAAATCGCTAAGAATACGTTTTCCTGTGTCACATCCCATTGGACGATTCGTGGACTTGTGTTCTGCAATGTAGTTTCAGTGTTTCTTCGTATGAATGTTACCCAGGTGAAGTAATACGGTAGGGAGGTGAAGCACCATCGCGGGGCTGTAGAACCATATTTACAAACCAGATTTGTATTGGGTGTGGGGGTGTGTAGAAAAAATTACATCTGGGCGGTGGGCCTCTAAGTGGTGAGAAGAAGGACAAACATCCCCCCCTACAAAGAAACGAGGCGAGCTATCAGACCAAGAAGCTTCGGCTGAAGTGCCTCCCTGTGATGACAAGACCTAAGTAGCCCCATAGAACATGTACTGTAGATGAGAGCCGGTTTTCTCGCTCTGATCATTCAGGCGAAGCTTCGTTCGTTGGGACCCATCTCCTATTCATTTAGAAACTTTACACATAAACAGAAGAATCTTATCTGCCATCTCGACTTCAATACTACCATGGTACTAAGGAAACGACGCTGTCATCCCGACAAATTTGACAAACATTATATTTTGTCAGCTTCCAGTCCATCTTCATTCATGGGACGTTATTTGTGCAGTATGGGTACATAGAATCATGCAGTCTAGTGTGTGGACTATATCAGTCTACCCTCAAGGTAGCTCTTCTGTACATACGCACTACGCACTGTCAACTGATAGATTCGAGGGCTGGACGATCGCCAATTGCGTGCGATACCCACAAAGAAGATTTATCAAAGGTTGGTTTATGGCGCAATACGGATAGACTTCATATGAAATCTTTGTTTCTGCATAATAGAATATCAAACGAGTCGTCATATTTGATGTGTGACACTGTACTACGCTGGCTCAGCAACTCGCCTTTCTTCTTGTCATTTCATATGACCGACTACAAGAGTTTACAAATTCTCTCAAGTGTCAGAACAGCAATTTTCAAGACGGTTGTTCTCGTTCTCCTGTCACTCTCGACACTAGCAACAATTCTTGCACGTGATTCCTAATTTACACATTTTTTTGTCGATATCTTCGAGACTTGGTATTTTGCCGTTCTCGCCAAACCGCAACCTTTAATTTCAGCGGCGCATGTTTTCCGAAGCTTCATGAAGCCTAATCTCAGGCCACCCTCGAAAGAAACAGCAAGGCTGTCAAAAACAATATATAGTATCAAAGCAGCTGAATTTAGAACATGCGTTTTCAACATCCTATGTTAAAAACGGTACAATTAGACCTCTCATGCATATTGTCGATTGAATATCTACTAGGTATGCAGGTCCAGTGTGCACTTTTGCGAGACAAGGGCTTGGTCGTAGCTCGGTATGATGGTTTTGACCTACGCACGTACGAGCTACAGTGCAAGGGTATTGTACGAGAGGAAACCTGCAGTATGGATGTATGCCCTGTGCGGCATCTCGCTCTTCACAGATATGGTGTATTTATTTTCTCCAAGATGAACTCTTTCGAACGAGTGTGCACTGCACAGCGTACTTGTTCTTGCACATGGCCACGGCCTATTTCAGTCCTGTGCTGCAGAAATACGGGAGGGAAAGCACTAGATAAAGTATTGAAAAAGTGTAGTTCATTAGAAATGCCCCCTCAAGTGAGGAGTTTCTTTAAAAATGTTGGTTTCGAAGAGTCAAGCCAGGTAGCGGCTCCTCTCTAGTCTAATTGAAATTGACCAGAATCCCGAGATCTTCCCACTCCTAATAGCCCATCCTCGTATGGCAACACATACGGAAGTCTAGCCTGTGCATTAAAAAAAAAGTGCGGTTGAGCGGCGGCATTTCTACTCTATGGACAAGATCTTTGTCGTTACAGATGCCATCTATTTTCAGCACATGACGAAGCACGGCTTCAGGGTGTTAGAAGAGCGTTCAAGGCGGTCGCGAATAGAGATTGCTGCGACCAGAGAGCTCACCGCTTACAAGATTTGTGTAAGAGAATTGGTGGGGCTTTCCGGTCAAGAGCCCACTACAGAAGGCGTGATAGCGCAAAATTGGCCAACTCCCTTGGTGGAAGACATAACATTACTACGGGATGTGGTTCTGAGGGCTCGGCTGCACGGGAGAGAAGCGTACAGTAGACGTCCACGAAAGCTACTCCTTGGAGAACTAGGTTTTTAGGCGTCATTCGAAAACATGGACTTCATCCATGCTCTGCTGTGTTGATTGTGCGGGATTCAGGGTTAAAAAAGTGAATTCAAAAACTCGTCCAGCACAGGGAATGCACGAGCCCTACCCAATCATTAATTTTAAGGACCGCAAGAGGATGGCAACAAAGAGGGTGGGCTACACCTGTACGGTAGATGTATTTAGAAGCTACCTGTACATGTCACGTGCACCACCTCAGAAGCCCATCTCGCCATACAGCTGGCCCCGCTCCCATGATGGGAGCGGGGCCAGTTGTATGGCGAGAGGTATGACGGATGAGAGCGTTTTGAAGGGATTCGGGGCCGGAATCAAGTGGTACAGTATGAGCGCGAGATGGATGCTTGTCTGGGCCTTGAATGTGTACACACTTTGCAATTGGGTGTTGGATAGAGGGCATGAAAATAGGTACAGTACAGACTCTGTACTACAGAGTGCAGTTTGGTCATGATAATTAGATTTTCTCGAGACGGTCTCTCCTACCCTTCCTGGTATTTGTAAACTTGGTGAGAGTCTCAGGGTTTTCATCAACGCTTTGTGTCATGCACGGGGTGCGCAATGAATAATCTATGGAAATATTTGACCGGCACGAAACACGTAAAAGGTGCCAAACACGGCAGAAAGCTGGCAGGGTCCGGGTCATTCGTAGTTTGCACCCATACGTCCGTCCAACAACTGCCTTCAACCTTCCCATCTGTCTGTCTCGTTTGTGAATCATTATGTCCGCCGTCCAATGACAGCGTGCGAACTCGATTCCCACTGTCCCCACTTTTTCCTTCCCCCTGCCTTCAAATGCATATCCGCAGGGGTCAAGAGTACTGCCTTTTTGCGGCCGTTATGTACCCGCCAGACAGTATCTTTTGTAGACTATGCGAGGTATCCGCAGAATCGTCTGCTTCTTGGCAAGGCCAACACCCAAAACGACTTTTGTACGAACACGTCTCCCAATATCTACTGCTTCGACCTACAGCCTGCATCCGCTGCTTCGACGGAGCGGATAATATTTTTGGCAAGCGATCCAGGTCAGCGACGCCGCGTGACGATTGTGTGTACTGTACAGTAGGACGGCACTATTGAGGAGGTACTTCGCCTCGCATTTGTACCGGGTTACCCACTAAATAAATATATTTCCCCTTCTCTTCACCTGCCGCCGACCAAATAGCTCTACCATACAATACAGGGTGAGGGGAGCAAGTGGACGGCGCAGATGGTGGGAGAGACAATGGGCAACTGCGCGACCAGACAGGGAATATGTCCCGCCTTGTCCAAGAAAAGATGCTTTGCTTTCATGTAAGCTACCACGTGCAGAATTTGAGAATGTGAGAATGTGAGAAATACCTTCTACCTCTACGGGCGTACTACTGTAGGTTCCAACATCTTCAGAAACCTAGCCTTTTTGCTCCGGCGACGTTTTTGTGCTGGTGGAAATGAAGAAACGAAGGGCGATATCCACGAGCCCAGATGTCCTTTGCTCTTCAGACCCTTCTATCAATTGTCTTTTTCGATCAAGAAAGGTGTCGTCGAGCACTGTAGCCGGCAAATTCATGGGCACTCACCTCGCCGAGGCCTACTGAAAGCCGAGTCTACGGATTACACTATATCCGCTGCAAAGGGGTTCGTACCTCCTTTTTTTTTTTTTTTTGCATTTCTCTTCCTATGGATCTGCTGTACAGTACAGGGCACCATGTCATGCCAGGCCCCCGGATTTGATACGGCGCATGGGCATTCTGTTCTGTACTGCGCTCATGGAAGTGGGTGTGTTTCTTAGCCTTAGCCTGAGTTTCGCAAAAAGTGCTTCATCATCCGTTGGAGGGCCCTTCAGTTACTGTAGGAAGGTACTTGGGGCTTTTGATATTCATGTTAAGGCCCTGTATTCATCCGACCTGTTCTCTCGCCAAGTCTAGGAAGCTCCGGCTTTTTGTACTTGTGTGCGCCCGGGTTCTCTAGCTCTGTAAAGGCCTTGATTATATAAGTCGACTGCATCTACAGCGCGCTACCGGTTCGACATGGTACAGTACGTAAGGACGAAAGGCAATGTATAGAATATAGATTGGGGCATATTCGTTTTGCTTCAACCACGAAAAAGCAAAGTGATGGATGCAACACAACCTAAAAGGATAGA
Organism: Chondrus crispus; assembly: GCF_000350225.1. Taxonomy (NCBI): domain Eukaryota; phylum Rhodophyta; class Florideophyceae; order Gigartinales; family Gigartinaceae; genus Chondrus; species Chondrus crispus. The sequence goes on along the minus strand of NW_005178604.1, from coordinate 1,716 downwards.
GCGATATATCACTTGGGAGTTTTTTGTTTGGGATGCGCACGTCCCCCAGCGCTTGGCCCGAATGGTTGCAAAAACGCGCATGAGCTCGCCGCATACGTCGGCAATTGTGATGCTTGACGGCGGGGAATCAGTCCGCTTCCTGGATGTGTACAATGTTTTGCTTCTGTTTTTAACAGCAGAGCGGAACACGTTTGGCCAATCTGACGCACAAACGAAAGCACGAATATATAATTTCTGTCAACTGATGCGGTATTTTGCGCGCCACACATTCGTTGTCGTCGGTGGTGGCGGCGCCGTTGACAACCCATCACGGGTGGTACTTGCGCAAAAAAAGTAGACCGCCGCGAAAGGAAGCAGCAGGCACATTTTGTACCCTTTGCAAGGGCGGTTTCCTAGTGATGAGAGGCGCAATCATTTAGCAAAGCGCTTCCGTGCGTGCGTTTGTATATTCCGCTCTATGTGTTGCGCGGTGATTTCTGTGGCGAGAACAACGGACACGACAGAAAATATTTGTGACGAGATAACGCCACGCCATCGTCACAGGGAAGGACAGCGCACGTGTACGAGGAGGAAAGATGTGTGTGTGGGGGGGGGGGGGGGGACAAAAAGCGTGAAGAAGTGCGTCATACTGTATTGCTCAAGAGAGAGCGAGAGAGAGTTTTTTGGATATGCGAGAGAGAGACAGAGACAGAAACAGAGAGAGCGAGAGGGAGTTTTAAAAGCTCGGCAATGGTACAGAAGACCAATTCAAATGTGTGACATGTCTGGTTGAAACTGGGAGAAGAATCATGACGGGGGTCGGTTGAATGGCCTGCGATTAAACGGCGGCAATAATTGCAAGCAGACAGCTGGTCGACGTTGAAGACTTTGCATCGACAGCATATCGTGTGTGTACAAAGGTGCAGGGGCGATATAGGGCGGGAATGTGCTGCTCACAGGTCGTGCGACAATAGCACGATGTCCTAGGACAATAGCACGATGTCCTAGGACAATAGCACGATGTCCTAGGGCGACAAGTGCATCCAGACTCGTGATGGGTGTTTTGCCGGTTTTGCCGGTATGTGAATTGGATTTGATGATGAGTGATATTCTGTGGGGTATGAGGGCGTTGCTGAAGGACGATGGATTCTCGGATTCCGTTAAAGAAGCAGGCGTGTTGGTTCTTTTTATTTGCGGACGGGGGAAAAAGGGGTGTCCGAAACTATTTTTATTGAGACACACACTTTTACTGTACCAAATATATATATATATACAGTATAATATGTTTTACTGTACATATACAGGTCTGCAGGAAGATATGCTTGATTATGTCTCGGTGTCCTTGCTCCATCTTGGGGATTACAGCATATTGATTTTTGATTTTTGATTTTCGGCATTTTGATTTTCGGCATTTTGATTTTTCGATTTTTTGATTTCTGATTCAGTGGGGAAAGCGGTGCAGTGGTGAAAGATGGTTTAACTTTACAAAGTGTGGTGGGCAGGGCATGTTGGTTGTGGACACGCAAAAGGGTAGAGGAACAGTTTCTGTTTCCAGGCATCGCGCCGGCGCATGTGACTGGTAGACGGAAGAAGCGTGGGAATAAGGGTTGGAGGGTGGGAGAGTTACAGAAAGCGGAAGAGGCGAGGAAATTTGAAGGCGGGGGCTTGGCTGTGGACATGAGCTCCATTGTGAACGGATGAGAGACGTGGGTGTCGAGTATTTGGTAATGACATGGG
>NW_005178603.1:5258-20706 GCF_000350225.1 Chondrus crispus | reverse complement strand
AGGTCTCATCGCATTCAAGTTGCCAACGCTAAGGAGACTCCGCGTTGTATCCCTTGCAATCGCGTATTTGAGTCTCACGGGCACCTGAAGTGCCACGAGAACGGTGCCGCACACTTAAAGGTAGTTTGTGAACAGAATAGTTAGGGATTTCATCCAAATAAATTCACATATCTGTTCGCAAATTTCTCCTAGTGCAACCTCATAGTAATCATATCGAACTTCTTAGACGGGTGGGCTTGCCATTGTGTTGACTATCGGTTAACGGCTTGGGATCCCTGAACGGATTTTCGAATACTTGAAGTTTATTTGCACTAAAATGGAAGATCAAGGAGGAGGAGGATCCATCAGAATCGACAAACTGACGGACTCCAACTTCTACGTGTGGAAGCAGAAAATACAACTTCTGCTTGCTCTACGTGATGTTGACCAATACATCGTTGAGGGAAGAGTTCCAAGTGAGGAACGCGCGGAAGAGCGTAAAAAGTGGATCAGAGGTGACAGTAAAGCTAAAGCACTGATTGGTCTCTCCCTATCAGATGAGCATCTTGAGCATGTACGTGATGTTGATACTGCTCATGAGATGTGGGAAGCTATTGTCAACGTGTTTGAGAGCCACACTTTGCTGAACAAACTAGCTGCACGTCGTGAGTTCTACACTGTGAAGATGCTTTCCGGTGAAAAGGTGCTTGCATACATCAATCGTGTCAAGCAGCTGGCAGCCATCCTCAAGTCAATGAGCGTAAACATCGATGACAAGGAGATGGCCATGGCAGTGCTCAACGGTCTGCCTGCCCGTTTCGAGGCTCTCATCGTTGCACTTGATGCTCTCGGTAATGAGGAAAAGATATTCAGTTTGGACTTTGTGAAAATGTTGGAAATCTTCGACCACATGCTAAGCTCCAAGCCTGACAGATAATACACGTGTACGCCGACGAAACCTAAAATGCTTGCAAGAGCATTCTCAGGATGTTTGGTCGTCAAGGTGGACACGTGTCATATTTGTACACGGTTGCACTTTCCTATCATTTCCGAGCATGTTTCAATTTTGGTATTGACACGTGTAAGCTATGTACCTCGTGGCACTCTACAGTACATTCTGAACATGTTTCATTTTTCTCGATTTGACACGTGTGTGATACGTATGACGTATGTGCCACAGTGGTTATTAATCGTAGTGTAAAATCTGTAATCTACAGTACAGTACATTCAGATATTATTGACTCTCAAACGGTCCCAAATTATTAGCAAGAGAGAGTGCAAGAAGGAGAGTCATTTGATTATCAACGGAGAGTGGAAGTAGGAGAGTCACTTGATTATCAACCGAGAGTGCAAGAAGGAGAGTCATTTGATTATCAACCGAGAGTGGAAGTAGGAGAGTCACTTGATTATCAACCGAGAGTGCAACAGGGAGAGTCACTTGATTATCAACCAGTGCAAGAAGGAGAGTCACGTGACCAGCCCTAATGGCTCGTATTGTATGTAGTTCGAAGAGTATAAGTAGCGCCAATAGTTGGCGACCAAGAGTAAAATGGCATCAACTTCTTTTCCCTTCAACCACCAGCAACCTTCAACCATCCTTCTTCCCTCTGCCCCGCTGACCTTTCTATAGGTTATGGGCCCAGTTCAACGCTGATCGTCGTCTTCGTTTTGGTTCAAGTTCGAGTTTCGCCGTCGTTCAAGTATCAGTTTGTTCAGCTCGTCAAGCAGAAGAAGAAGGTATCAGTTTCAGTCTCCGCTTTCGAGTTTGGTTTTTCAGTTTTCTCAGTTTTCGCCGTCGTTTTGAGCACCGTTTCAGCCGATTTTTCAGTTTGGTGGTCCGTCAGTTCCCAGTTTTTGGAAATCAACTTTGTGGTCTTGCAGCTTTGTCGTGGCAGTCGTTGTGTGAGCTGTGGGTGAGCCTTCCGCTTGTCGGGAGGAAGAAAGTCCCTAGTGGCCAACGCACTGCCAAATCCTCAGTGGTTCGTCAGTTCTCAGTTTTTTGCTTTGTCGTGGCAGTCGTTGTGTGAGCTGTGGGTGAGCCTTCCGCTAGTCGGGAGGAAGAAAGTCCCTAGTGGCCAACGCACTGCCAAATCCTCAGTGGAACATACCCTCGCTCTTGGTGAAAGGCTGGTGCCATTGGAAACCTGACTTGAGCGAGGGTCCGACCAAGAATCGTCGAGAGACGAAACACTGATCCTCGGGGAGGATCACAGTGTACTGGTCTAGTCGATCCGCACTCTGCCTTCGGGAGGTGCGTCGGCGGTGTGGGTAACGCTCTCGGTATTAGCCCTATAGGTACGACTTCGGTCCCCTGGGTGAAGAGAATACGTGCCTAAACACTGAACCTCTCACTATACGTGTATAAGGTCGCGTACCTTGATTAAGTTCGCACGGAAGAGGGTGACCCAAGGAGTGATTGTGAACAAATCACACGAGTACGACGAAGGCAGTTTCATTCTTGTGTTGTGGGAGACCCTCTGAGGCAGTACCGTATCAAGTTTGGACAAGCCGATTTAGGTTGCAGGGACCGTTCGCGGTAGTAACCAAAAGTCCTGGTTCGTCTACAGGCAAAGTTGTTGTGCTTACTCGTGGCACGTTTGATTTAGTTCACAGTCGAAAGACCCGCACTGGCCGACATATAGGGGTAGCGCCCTGAGGCATTTTTAAGAAGAATACGCTTGTTCCACTCCGCCGGGAACAAGCACCAAGAACGTTTCCGAGTAATCGCTACAAACTTCCTATACGGGTGGGCTTGCCATTGTGTTGACTATCGGTTAACGGCTTGGGATCCCGGGACGGAAGACCTTGTATACTCGAAGGGTACATCCATTCGGCGAAATGGATGACCAAAGCTCTGGATCGGTCAGAATCGAGAAGCTGACCGCATCTAACTTTTACATCTGGAAGCAGAAAATCGAGCTACTGCTTGCTCTCCGAGATGTCGATCAATACGTTTTTGATGATATTTCGGAAAATGCGACCTCAGATGATCGCAGGAAGTGGATTCGTGGTGATGCGAAAGCAAAGGCAGTCATCGGACTCACGCTTTCTGATGACTACTTGCAACATGTGCGAGGGTGTAGCAGTGCAAAAGAGACATGGGAGGCGATTCTGAATGTGTTTGAGCGTCACACTTTGCTCAACAAACTTTCCGCCCGTCGCGACTTTTACACTGTTTCCATGCTCCCATCCGAGAAAGTGCTCGTGTTCATCAATCGTGTGAAGCAACTTGCTGCCAGATTGCAGTCAATGAGTGTTGAGATTGACGATAAAGAAATTGCAATGGCTGTGTTGAATGGCTTGCCTCCACGATTCGATAACTTGATTGTTGCACTTGACGCACTTGGCAATGCCTGCAGATATCCTGACGAAAGCACTGGGGCGAGTTCTGTTCCAGAAGTTTGTAGAACTTCTAGGGCTTGCACTACTACTTCACCCCACGCACCTGCACTTGTCAATCGCTGTTGTAATTCTACGACCACATGCTGATATGCATGACAAACGACGACAGGTATGACACGTGTATAAGCAAAAAGACTCCGCGTGACGAGCTGAGCAAGTTTGATTTTCAACGTGTACACGTGTGATTTCTGTACACGCTTGCACTCTACAGTTCTTCAGGAGCACGTTTGGGTTTCGACGTGTACACGTGTGAAATATGTACACGGTTGCACTGTACAGTACAATCTGAGCATGTTTCATTTTCTTCGCCCGACACGTGTATGACCTGGACACATGTCCTCATTACACTGTCGGACGCGTACAGTACGCCTGCCGTCTTACAGACAAAGTGTAGAACCTTGGTGGCGGGTGCCTGGCACGTGCCAAAGGTTTACAGCGTCCATGGAGTGCAGCACGGGTACAGCAGGACACAAAGATACCGTTGCGCGAGTTTTCAATTCGTAAGGCAAAATGTGCACTGTTGTAATTGACATTGGACAGGACCTCACGAGAGATTCAGATTCATAAGGCAACGTGTGCGCTGTAAACAGTCCTTGCAGGATTGATTTGAATTCGTAAGGCAACGTGTGAGCTGTAAACGTGCCTTACGAATTTGTGCCACGCTGGATTTGGAATAGTAAGGGAATTTGTGCTTTGCTGTGCTTTGTTGTACTGCCTTACTAATTTCTCCGTCATGACAGTGCTAATTCGTAAGGCGGTTTTCTGTTCTGTTCGTTGGGCCATCGCCAGTTTGGCTGAGTAGCAAGACGGGCACATGTGTTAGAGCCAATACATTTGTAGTATGTGTGTCGTAGTGTTTGGTAGTAGAGTTCTAGAAGATTGCAGAAGTGTATAAGTAGGCCGGAAGTTGGCGACTCAAAGTAAATCGGTACCCAATCCTTCAACTTCACCTCATCAACCGTCCTTCGAATCCCCTTCGCCCCGCTGACCTACCATTAGGTTATGGGCCCAGTTCAACGTTATTATTCCGCTGTGTGAGTGCTCGTTCTCAGTTTCTGCTGCCGTTTTCGTGTTTGTTTCTGCTGTCGTTCTCGTTTTGGTCTCCGCTGTCGTTCTCGTTTTGGTTTCTGCTGTCGTTTCCGCCGCCGTTTTCATCGCCGCCGTCGTTCGTTTCGTTCTATCGTCGTCTACTTGCTGTCGTTATCATCTTGGTCGTTCGTCTCCGTCTACCTGCTGTCGTTTCAACTTGGTGGATCTTCTTCGTGTCTGTTGCAGCTTGGTCTTGGCAATCGTTGTGTGAGCTGTGGGTGTAGTCCCTAGTCGCCAACGTACCATATCAATCCAAGAAGACTGCCCTTCGATCACGCCGGTGATCGTCGTAGCTGCCGATACCCTATTGAAAATGTGCGACCACATGCTGTTATCTGGAAAGTGCAAAATCGAGCGACACGTGTACATGACTCGGCGGTCCGGACCCTCACCCCATATCAGGACATGACACGTGTAAATTCTCAGATTTTGGGGTTCTGGGGACGAAAGTGGACTTTTGGAGGGTCATGCAAATTTGCATAAATGCCGAAAATTTGCATTTGGCCCGAACCGTTATAGGGCTACATAGGCAATACTGCAAATCTATTGGGTGTCGGTTCGAATGCTGCAATTCTATTGGTCTGTTATTGTCCACTTATATGCACTCATGCTGGTGATATATCTTGAATCATCGGTATACGTTTTAATTACATCATTTCGGGGGTTTCAAGTTGTTCACCATGGTTGTAATGGGTAATTACTTGTGGCCTTGGCGCTGGACACTTGTGTGCGATGTACACATGTACACATCGCCAGGTTGCTGCGTGTACGTACACTTGTACACGTCGCCTACATACGGTCCGGCGCGTGTCCGAGCACAGTACATGTGAATTAAAAGTACAACAAGTATTTCTCGCAAGAGACATGTACTTACGTGAGTATTCAGTGTACGCGTCACGCTGTATGCGACCCTTGCATCAGCATGCGCCGTTGTATTACACTCTCGTCAGCATGCGACGTTGTACTGTGCTCTCGTTATGGTGCGCCGTTGGATGCAAGTTGATGACAGTACTCGTGTGATTCACATCGGATATCACGTGAGATGTGTAGAAAGTCTGGATGCACATTGTTGCTATCGGTGATAGTTGTGTGGCAGTGTGTACCGAAATTAGTAAGGTACGAAACAAGGGCATGTATGGGGACTGAGATATGACAGGACTTTGCGTTGTTGGAAATAGAGAGATGCCAAGTTGTTCATTGTGCAAGAATATATTCTGTCATGTCTGGATGCAGATTAGTAAGGTGTGAAACGATTGCATGCATAGGGCCATGGTTTACAGTCACTCGAAATGTGTAGAAATTGTTGTGCACTGATAGTCAATAGTCAATTCGTAAGGTGGAAATAGAACAGTGTGGACGGGCCAGAAGAGGACCGCGCTTGGTCGCGCATATGGTGAGTACGGTTTACCAGGTGCCAAAGTAATGGGATAGTGTAACACTCAAAGTGTATAAGTATTGCCGAAAGATGGCTCCAAGTAAACCTCGGCACCAAATCCTTCACTCACACACATCAACCTGCCTTCCTTCTTTCCCTTGCCCCTCCGAACCTACCATTAGGTTATGGGCCCAGTCCCTCGCTGTCGTTTCACTGCATGAGTCTTATCTTCTCGTTCCGTTGTTTCTGCCGTCGTTGTCGCTGTCGTTTTCGCTGCCGTTTCTCGTCGTTCTTTCCGCTGGTCTTCTCGCTGTCGTTGTCGCTCTCGTTCTTGCCGTCGTTCTTGGTTTTGGTTTTGGCTGCTGCTGTCGTTCTTGCTCTATTGTGTGAATTGGTTTTGGTCATCGCCCCCGCTGTCTTCGTTGTCTTCGTTCTTGGTTTGGCTTTCGTTCTTGCTGTGGTTCTTGCTGCTGTCTCTGTCTTTGGTCTTCGTCTTCGTTTCCGCTCCCGCTACCGCCGTCGTCGTCAATCTCGCATTTGGTTTTTCTTCGTTCTCTCATGCAAAGTAAGTTTTGAGTTTCTTTCCATTTCCTACACATCTAAGTGATTGTCTTTGCACGTTTTGGTGGTTCTTAAGAGCAATAATTCCAAAATCTGTTACTGACGATTATCTTCATATTCCTTATTGTGAATACCTGTTTTTACGGGGTTGTGTTAGATCTGGAATTAGTACCGGTGCGCTCTGCGCCTGGGAAGCTGGTCACCGGTCGAACGGTTCGGACATCGGAGGTCGTATCCGTTGAGGTGCTTGAGCCTGAGGATCAACCTTCACCTCGGCTCGCGCTTCCGGGTCCGTCCTCGAGTAGCACACCATATAGGATTCCTCGTATTCCGCGCTCTGTTCCCGCACCAATAAAGAGAACTACGCATCGACTTTCTGCTCGGAAAGCGGCTGTTCTCGCGGATAAAGAGTTTAAGCGTGAGCGCAAGAGGAATCGTAAGGTGTGCCCGCGGTATAAGCGGTATTGTAAAGTGTGCGGCGTTAGTGGCAATAGTGCGAAGGCCTTTTACGACCACATTCAGTCTAGGTCTCATCGCATTCAAGTTGCCAACGCTAAGGAGACTCCGCGTTGTATCCCTTGCAATCGCGTCTTTGAGTCTCACGGGCACCTGAAGTGCCACGAGAACGGTGCCGCACACTTAAAGGTAGTTTGTGAACAGAATAGTTAGGGATTTCATCCAAATAAATTCACATATCTGTTCGCAAATTTCTCCTAGTGCAACTTCATAGTAATCATATCGAATTTCTTAGACGGGTGGGCTTGCCATTGTGTTGACTATCGGTTAACGGCTTGGGATCCCCGAACGGATTTTCGAATACTTGAAGTTTATTTGCACTAAAATGGAAGATCAAGGAGGAGGAGGATCCATCAGAATCGACAAACTGACGGACTCCAACTTCTACGTGTGGAAGCAGAAAATACAACTTCTGCTTGCTCTACGTGATGTTGACCAATACATCGTTGAGGGAAGAGTTCCAAGTGAGGAACGCGCGGAAGAGCGTAAGAAGTGGATCAGAGGTGACAGTAAAGCCAAAGCACTGATTGGTCTCTCCCTATCAGATGAGCATCTTGAGCATGTACGTGATGTTGATACTGCTCATGAGATGTGGGAAGCTATTGTCAACGTGTTTGAGAGCCACACTTTGCTGAACAAACTAGCTGCACGTCGTGAGTTCTACACTGTGAAGATGCTTTCCGGTGAAAAGGTGCTTGCATACATCAATCGTGTCAAGCAGCTGGCAGCCATCCTCAAGTCAATGAGCGTAAACATCGATGACAAGGAGATGGCCATGGCAGTGCTCAACGGTCTGCCTGCCCGTTTCGAGGCTCTCATCGTTGCACTTGATGCTCTCGGTAATGAGGAAAAGATATTCAGTTTGGACTTTGTGAAAAGTCGTCTGCTGCAGGAAGAGCAACGAGCAAACATGAAGTCTAGCTCCTCACAGACATTGGCTCTGGTTAATCGTGCCCCGAACAATCGGGACATAAACGATTACAAATGCACGAACTGCGGTCATACAGGCCATACGGCAACCCGCTGCTGGGGAAAGGATTTGAATGGGCGTCGCCCGGCTCCTCCTAGCACATATAAACCGCGTATGTCTCAGCGGAAACAATCTGCATTTGTCACACAGAAACCTGATCCCGACATGGTTGTAAACAGCGTCGACTTCACATGTCTGATGTCGAAAGCTTCGCACACGAACGATATGGAGATGTCGCCTTCGTGGCTCGTAGATTCAGCTTGTACAGCTCATATTACATATGACCGATCTTTGTTTGCAACGTATGAGCCACTTGAATCCGCCTCTGTTCAGATGGGAACCAAGGCTAGTGCAAAGGTTGCCGGCCGTGGTGACGTTCACTTGAAGTTAAATGTGAATGGCCGCATCGAACTGTGCAAGTTGACGGATGTATTGCACGTTCCGGACTTTGCGTTCTCTCTGCTCTCTGTCAGTCGAATGACTGAACTTGGACTAAAAGTTGGGTTCGAAAATGGAAAATGCATGATCAGACGAGGCTCAACTGTAGTGGCGACTGCGACATTGGTTGGAGAACTTTACGTTCTCGACATCGTCAGTGACATCGGATCTGCACATGCTGCCACCCTGCAAACGTGGCATGAGCGCTTTGCACATGTGCATTCTCAAGGTATTGCTTCGATGATTCGTGACAATGTGGTAAGTGGAGTCAAACTACTTGGTAATGAGGCTAACAAAATCAACAATACTGACAATGATTGCATCTCTGAAAAATGTTCTGCGTGCGTCTACGGCAAAGCCACTCGATCTGTGATCCCAAAAGAGCGGTCCTCGAGGCGGGCATACTTCTGTCTAGACTTAGTTCACTCTGATGTTTGTGGCCCCTTAGAGGTGCAGTCCATTGGTAGTGCCAAGTACTTCATTACCTTCATAGATGATCACTCAAACTGGTCAGTAGTGTACCCTATGCACCATAAATCAGAAGCGTTTGAACGATACAAAATGTTTGCACAACTTGCTCAGACTCACACTGGTCGCAAGATCAAAGTGCTTCGCACCGATCGAGGTGGTGAGTATCTATCCACGGAGTTTAAGTCTTTTCTGATTGCAAATGGTACTCAGCATCAAATGACGACCGCGTACACACCGGAGCAAAATGGCGTCGCCGAACGACTGAACAGAACTTTGGTAAACTTGGTGCGCTCCATGCTAGCGCACAAGAAAGTTACAAAGGGGTTCTGGGCAGAAGCACTTGCCAATGCAGTGTACGTTCGAAATCGAGTCACGTCACGTGCCATTCCCCCCAAGATGACCCCATACCACTTATGGATGAAATCTGTGCCAAATCTTGGTCATTTGCGTGTTTTCGGTTCAAAGTGTTGGTATACATTACCAAAACACAACATCCAAAAACTTGACGCCCGTGCAAAGGAGGCAATGTTTCTGGGGTATGCTGAAAATACGAAAGCTTACAAGTTGTGGGATGGTGATTTGCATAAAGTGATCGTATCCAGAGATGTTACTTTTGACGAGTCCACGGGAGGCAAATCTGGTGAACCGATGGATACAAACGAGGAGGCTTCAACTGATGATGACACAATCAACTTGAACATCGATGAGGAAGTTGCAGAAAATGATGCTGTGTCATCAGAAGCATCATCGCCGGATGAACAACAAGACTCTGACGAATCCTCCAACTCCTCCCCAACTGCAGGGGAGGACGAAACCACCGAAACAGTTGACCAACACGTAGTTGAGGAAGAAACGATTGATCCGCCAACTAATCTCCGTCGGTCCACTCGCGTTCGCAAAACGCCTGGGGCGTGGTGGGCAGCAGCTTTGGTGACTGCTGGACTCCTTAGCCACGCCCATGTGATAACGGAAATCCCAAACTCGTACAAGCAAGCTATGGATTCTCCAAAAGCTCGCTTCTGGCAGAAGGGCATCGACAAAGAACTTGCTTCACAACACAAAAACAAAACATGGACACTTGTTCCAAGATCTCAAGCATCCAACGTCCTGACGTCCAGGTGGGTTTTCGGAGTGAAGCAACTTCCTGACGAGTCCGGAAAATTGGTCGAAACTGCAAAGGGACGTCTTGTGGCACGAGGCTTTCAACAAGTAGAAGGCATCGATTACACTGAAACTTTCGCCCCTGTCATCAAGTTCACAACTATCCGTCTGCTGCTGGCACTGGTTGCGCACTTTGACCTTGAGCTGCATCAGATGGACGTGGTGACTGCCTTCCTCAACGGTGAACTTCACGAAGAAATCTACATGGAGCAACCTGAAGGATGCATCGACAAAGTCAAACCTGATTCGGTGTGTAAACTTTTGAAAGCAATCTATGGTCTTAAGCAAGCCCATCGCCAATGGCATAGTAAGATCGATGAGTTTCTGATCACTGAACTTGGTTTCAACACTACACGCAGCGACCCATGTCTTTACATTCGACGTCAAGGCAATGTCATCATGATTATCGCGTTGTACGTGGACGATCTGCTGCTAGCTGGAAGTGACTTGGATGCCATATTATGGATGAAAAATGAACTCAACAAACGATTCGATATGAAAGACCTTGGCGAGGCGAAGACATGTATTGGTCTAGAAATCGACCGTATACGTTCTAAACACGTCCTGACCGTCACACAGTCGAAGTATGTCCAAGCAGTACTGAAACGGTTCAAAATGTCGGCATGCAATCCTTGCGTTACTCCAATGGAACAGTCTCGACATGTCACAATGCAAGTGGCCGAAACTGGCACTGATGACAGCCCATGCTTTGAACCATATCGTCAGGCCATTGGATGTCTAATGTTCCTAATGGTCGGGACCCGCCCCGATATTGCGTTTGCCATTGGAAAGTTATCTCAACACTGTGCCGACCCTCACGAGTCGCACTGGTCAGGTGTGAAACGTGTTTTGAGATACTTGCGTGGGTCCCAGCATCTTGGAATAGTGTTTGGTAAAGATGATCTTGGTACGGAACTTCATGGGTATAGCGACGCAGATTGGGGTGGATGCCTTGAATCACGGAAATCAACGAGTGGGTACGTCTTCAAGCTTTGTGATGGGCCTATCAGTTGGGCTTCCCGGAAACAAACAGTAGTTGCAAAGTCTACTTGTGAGGCAGAATACATCGCACTCAGTGAAGCATGCAAAGAGGCCGCGTGGCTTCGACGCTTCCATGCTGATGTACTTGGTGCGAATTCGGATCCAACAATTCGCGTTGGATGTGACAACGCTGGTACGATTGCGTTTGCTCAGAACGAATCTACAAATCGTCGCAACAAGCACATTGATATTACGTATCATTTTGTTCGAGATGCGGTGCAGCGAAAACTGGTCACATTGTACCATTGTCCGACAACAGAAATGCCAGCCGATATGCTGACCAAACCACTTGGTCGCATGCTGTTTGAAAAGTTCGTGGGCATGGTTGGGCTTTCCGATTGCAAAGCTGCCCAAAGCATGTGATCGAGGGGAGGTATTGAAAATGTGCGACCACATGCTGTTATCTGGAAAGTGCAAAATCGAGCGACACGTGTACATGACTCGGCGGTCCGGACCCTCACCCCATATCAGGACATGACACGTGTAAATTCTCAGATTTTGGGGTTCTGGGGACGAAAGTGGACTTTTGGAGGGTCATGCAAATTTGCATAAATGCCGAAAATTTGCATTTGGCCCGAACCGTTATAGGGCTACATAGGCAATACTGCAAATCTATTGGGTGTCGGTTCGAATGCTGCAATTCTATTGGTCTGTTATTGTCCACTTATATGCACTCATGCTGGTGATATATCTTGAATCATCGGTATACGTTTTAATTACATCATTTCGGGGGTTTCAAGTTGTTCACCATGGTTGTAATGGGTAATTACTTGTGGCCTTGGCGCTGGACACTTGTGTGCGATGTACACATGTACACATCGCCAGGTTGCTGCGTGTACGTACACTTGTACACGTCGCCTACATACGGTCCGGCGCGTGTCCGAGCACAGTACATGTGAATTAAAAGTACAACAAGTATTTCTCGCAAGAGACATGTACTTACGTGAGTATTCAGTGTACGCGTCACGCTGTATGCGACCCTTGCATCAGCATGCGCCGTTGTATTACACTCTCGTCAGCATGCGACGTTGTACTGTGCTCTCGTTATGGTGCGCCGTTGGATGCAAGTTGATGACAGTACTCGTGTGATTCACATCGGATATCACGTGAGATGTGTAGAAAGTCTGGATGCACATTGTTGCTATCGGTGATAGTTGTGTGGCAGTGTGTACCGAAATTAGTAAGGTACGAAACAAGGGCATGTATGGGGACTGAGATATGACAGGACTTTGCGTTGTTGGAAATAGAGAGATGCCAAGTTGTTCATTGTGCAAGAATATATTCTGTCATGTCTGGATGCAGATTAGTAAGGTGTGAAACGATTGCATGCATAGGGCCATGGTTTACAGTCACTCGAAATGTGTAGAAATTGTTGTGCACTGATAGTCAATAGTCAATTCGTAAGGTGGAAATAGAACAGTGTGGACGGGCCAGAAGAGGACCGCGCTTGGTCGCGCATATGGTGAGTACGGTTTACCAGGTGCCAAAGTAATGGGATAGTGTAACACTCAAAGTGTATAAGTATTGCCGAAAGATGGCTCCAAGTAAACCTCGGCACCAAATCCTTCACTCACACACATCAACCTGCCTTCCTTCTTTCCCTTGCCCCTCCGAACCTACCATTATACCCTCGCTCTTGGTGAAAGGCTTGTGCCATTGGAAATCTGACTTGAGCGAGGGTCCGACCAAGAATCGTCGAGAGACGAAACACTGATCCTCGGGGAGGATCACAGTGTACTGGTCTAGTCGATCCGCACTCTGCCTTCGGGAGGTGCGTCGGCGGTGTGGGTAACGCTCTCGGTATTAGCCCTATAGGTACGACTTCGGTCCCCTGGGTGAAGAGAATACGTGCCTAAACACTGAACCTCTCACTATACGTGTATAAGGTCGCGTACCTTGATTAAGTTCGCACGGAAGAGGGTGACCCTAGGCGTGATTGTGAACAAATCACACGAGTACGACGAAGGCAGTTTCATTCTTGTGTGGGAAACCTCATTGGGGTAGTACCGTATCAAGTTTGGACAAGCCGATTTCGGTTGCAGGGACCGTTCGCGGTAGTGACCAAAAGTCCTGGTTCGTCTACAGGCAAAGTGTTGTGCTTACTCGTGGCACGTTTGATTTAGTTCACAGTCGAAAGACCCGCACTGGCCGACACACAGGGGTAGCGCCCTAAGGCATTTTTAAGAAGAATACGCTTGTTCCACTCCGCCGGGAACAAGCACCAAGAACGTTTCCGAGTAATCGCTACAAACTTCCTATACGGGTGGGCTTGCCATTGTGTTGACTATCGGTTAACGGCTTGGGATCCCGGAACAGAAGACCTTGTATACTCGAAGGGTACATCCATTCGGCGAAATGGATGACCAAAGCTCTGGATCGGTCAGAATCGAGAAGCTGACCGCATCTAACTTTTACATCTGGAAGCAGAAAATCGAGCTACTGCTTGCTCTCCGAGATGTCGATCAATACGTTTTTGATGATATCCCGGAGAATGCGACGTCAGATGACCGGAGAAAATGGATCCGTGGTGACGCAAAAGCAAAGGCAGTCATCGGACTCACGCTTTCTGATGACTACTTGCAACATGTGCGAGGGTGTAGCAGTGCGAAAGAGACATGGGAAGCAATTCTGAATGTGTTCGAGCGTCATACTTTGCTCAACAAACTTGCCGCGCGTCGCGACTTTTACACTGTATCCATGCTCCCATCCGAGAAAGTGCTCGTGTTCATCAATCGTGTGAAGCAACTTGCTGCCAGATTGCAGTCAATGAGTGTTGAGATTGACGATAAAGAAATTGCAATGGCTGTGTTGAATGGCTTGCCTTCACGATTCGATAACCTGATTGTTGCTCTTGACGCACTTGGCAATGAAGATAAAGTGTTTGGACTCGAGTTTGTGAAGAGTCGTCTGCTGCAAGAAGAGCAACGAGAAAGCATGAAGACCGCTTCTGCTTCATCACCACATGCACCTGCACTTGTCAATCGTATGCCTATTCGACGCGATATGAAATGTACGAATTGCAATAGACATGGGCATACTGCAGCGCGTTGCTGGGGCAAGGACGTGAATGGGCGCCGACCTGCACCGCCAGATGGGTTTCGGTCACGCAACACTAGCTTAAAGCCAAGTGCATTCGTTTCTCGAGATGACAATTCTACTGCTGCCTTTGCGGAGAGTGACTTCACTTGCTTGCTTTCGACTTCCACTCCAGAAAAGAGGGCTGCAAACGCAAGGTCATGGCTTGTCGATTCCGGTTGCAGCGCTCACATTACGTTTGATCGCTCTTTGTTCGTTACGTATGAACAGATGCAATCTGGATCAGTCGAGATGGGCACGAAGGCTAGAGCTAATGTCGCTGGTCGCGGCGAGGTAGAATTCATGTTGAACGTCAACGGTAGTCCCCATCCTTGCAAATTGTCAAACGTTTTGCATGTCCCTGATTTCGGATACTCGCTACTGTCTGTTAGCCAAATGGTTTCGAAGGGTTTGCAAGTGTCATTTGAAAATGAGAAATGCCGCGTTACTGCAGGATCAACTGTAGTTGCTACAGCGAGTCAAGTTGGGGATTTGTACATACTTGACGTCATGAATGAAACCTTTTCTGCTCACGTAGTTACCCTGCAGACGCTACATGAACGCATGGCCCATGTTAATATACAAGGAATCGCATCAATGATTCACAATAATGTGGTAAGTGGCATCAGCGTTCGTCAAAGCGATGTCATCAGTGCAATGAATCCGAAGTCTGACAATCACTCTCCCATTTGTCCTGCGTGTGTGTTTGGCAAAGCAACGCGATCAGTAATCCCAAAACAGCGATCATCGTCTCGAGCACAGAACTGTCTTGACTTGGTACATTCTGACGTTTGCGGTCCGCTAGAAGTACAGTCCATTGGTGGTTCGAGATACTTCATTACATTTGTAGATGATCACTCGAACTGGGTAGTTGTGTACACGATGCGAAATAAATCTGAGGCGTTTGCAAAATACAAGTTGTATGAAAAGTTGGCTCAAACCCACACTGGTCGCAAAGTAAAGGTGCTTCGCACTGATCGAGGGGGAGAGTACTTGTCGACAGAATTCAAGTCGCATTTACATTTAAACGGTACGCAGCACCAACTCACAACGGCGTACACCCCTGAACAAAACGGTGTTGCTGAACGTTTAAATCGAACCTTGATTGATCTTGTCCGCTCTATGCTTTCTCATAAACAGGTCAGTAAGCGATTCTGGGCCGAGGCTCTTGCCACTTCGGTATATGTACGTAATCGAGTTACTTCACGCGCTTTGCCCGTTAATACAACTCCGCACCACATTTGGATGAATTCTACTCCAAATGTTGGCCATTTGCGAGTATTTGGGTCAAAGTGTTGGTATACATTACCGAAATTAGAGCTCCGTAAGCTGGACCTTTCCAGCACACTGGCGGCCGCTCGAGCATGCAT
>NW_005178603.1:0-5039 GCF_000350225.1 Chondrus crispus | reverse complement strand
GTGGCTGGCTGAAGGGTTAGGATGTGTGTCGGCGATGGTAGCGCGAGTCCGATAAGAGCAAGGCAACCAGTGCGCTAATTTATAGCGCACATTTTTAGCCATGCAGCGCTCTAAAGAGTGCGCAACACAACAAGTGTGAACTAAAGCGAACGTGCCACGAGTAAGCACAACACTTTGCCTGTAGACGAACCAGGACTTTTGGTCACTACCGCGAACGGTCCCTGCAACCGAAATCGGCTTGTCCAAACTTGATACGGTACTACCCCAATGAGGTTTCCCACAACACAAGAATGAAACTGCCTTCGTCGTACTCGTGTGATTTGTTCACAATCACGCCTAGGGTCACCCTCTTCCGTGCGAACTTAATCAAGGTACGCGACCTTATACACGTATAGTGAGAGGTTCAGTGTTTAGGCACGTTTTCTCTTCACCCAGGGGACCGAAGTCGTACCTATAGGGCTAATACTGAGAGCGTTACCCACACCGCCGACGCACCTCCCGAAGGCAGAGTGCGGATCGACTAGACCAGTACACTGTGATCCTCCCCGAGGATCAGTGTTTCGTCTCTCGACGATTCTTGGTCGGACCCTCGCTCAAGTCAGATTTCCAATGGCACAAGTCTTTCACCAAGAGCGAGGGTATCGGCAGCTACGACGATCACCGGCGTGATCGAAGGGCAGTCTAATGGTAGGTTCGGAGGGGCAAGGGAAAGAAGGAAGGCAGGTTGATGTGTGTGAGTAAAGGAGTTGGTACGGAGGTTTACTTTGAAGCCGTTTTCCTGCGATACTTATACACTTCGAGTGCTACACTATCGCTCTACTCCGACTCCCAGTAAACCATACTCTACTATGCGCGACCAAGCGCGGTCCTCTTGTGGCCCGACCATACTGTTCGATTTCCACCTTACGAATCGATTCGTAACTATTAGCTCACAACTATTTCTACACATTCCAAACGACTGTAAACCATGGCCCTATGCATGCAACTGTTTCACACCTTACTAATCTGCATACAGTCATGCCAGACTTCATTGTTGTGCAACAAACAACTTGGCACTTGTCTATTTCCAACAACGCAAACGTCTTTCATATCACAATCGCCATACGTATCCTTGTTTCTCACCTTACTAGTTTCGCCAAGCACTGTCAGATAATTATGGCAAGTTATAACAATGTGCATCCAGACTTTCTACACAACTCACATGAGAATACATGTAAATCACACGAGTACTGTCATGAACTTGCATCCAACGGCGCACCATGACGAGAGCACAGTGCAACGGCGCATGCTCACGCAAGACTCGCATACAGCGTGACGCGTACACAGAATAATCGCACAACTGTATTCCTCTCGCAAGAAGTACTTGTTGTACTTTTGATTCACATGTACTGTACTCGGACACGCGCAGGATCGCAAACAGTCTGACACTGTAAAACTGTAAACCCTCATGTGCATACACCTGGATGCGTGTACATGTGTACGTACACGAATCCACCTGGCGACGTGTACATGTGTACACGGCATACATGTGTCCCGCCCGGGGGCCCCATGCAATTGCCCATTACAACCATGGCAAACCACTTGAAACCCCCAAAACAACGTAATTATGGCATATACAGGCCATTTAAAGTACATCACAAGGCCAATGACGCACACGTGGACAACGCTCGACCAATAGATTTGCAGCATTAGACCTGAGGGCCAATAGAATTGCAGTATTTCCTGTGTAGTCTATAGTGCTACGGGCCAAGGTTCCACTTGGCAAAACTATGCAAATTTGCATGACCCTCCGAGAGGCCACTTTCGTCCCCGGAACCCCAAAATCTGGGATTTTACACGTGTCATGTCGTGATATGGGTAAGAGCGCCCGGACCGTGCAGTCATGTACACGTGTCACTCGATTTTGACCTTTTCAGATAACAGCATGTGGTCGCACATTTTCAATACAGTCTTCTTGGATTGATATGGTACGTTGGCGACTAAGGACTACACCCACAGCTCACACAACGATTGCCAAGACCAAGCTGCAACAGACACGAAGAAGATCCACCAAGTTGAAACGACAGCAGGTAGACGGAGACGAACGACCAAGATGATAACGACAGCAAGTAGACGACGATAGAACAAAACGAACGACGGCGGCGATGAAAACGGCGGCGGAAACGACAGCAGAAACCAAAACGAGAACGACAGCGGAGACTAAAACGAGAACGACAGCAGAAACAAACACGAAAACGGCAGCAGAAACTGAGAACAAGCACTCACACAGCGGAACAATAACGTTGAACTGGGCCCATAACCTATTGGAAGGTCAGCGGGGCAAAGGGAAATCGAAGGACGGTTGATGAGGTGAAGTTGAAGGATTGGGTACCGATTTACTTTGAGTCGCCAACTTCCGGCCTACTTATACACTTCTGCAATCTTCTAGAACTCTACTACCAAACACTACGACACACATACTACAAATGTATTGGCTCTAACACATGTGCCCGTCTTGCTACTCAGCCAAACTGGCGATGGCCCAACAAACAGAACAGAAAACCGCCTTACGAATTAGCTCTGTCATGACGGAGAAATTAGTAAGGCAGTACAACAAAGCACAGCAAAGCACAAATTCCCTTACTATTCCAAATCCAGCGTGGCACAAATTCGTAAGGCACGTTTACAGCTCACACGTTGCCTTACGAATTCAAATGAATCCTGCAAGGACTGTTTACAGCGCACATGTTGCCTGATGAATCTGAATCTCTCGTGAGATGCTGTCCACTGTCAATTACAACAGTGCACATTTTGCCTTACGAATTCAAAACTCGCGCAACGGTATCTTTGTGTCCTGCTGTACCCGTGCTGCACTCCATGGACGCTGTAAACCTTTGGCACGTGCCAGGCACCCGCCACCAAGGTTCTACACTTTGTCTGTAAGACGGCAGGCGTACTGTACGCGTCCGACAGTGTAATGAGGACATGTGTCCAGGTCATACACGTGTCGGGCGAAGAAAAAGAAACATGCTCAGATTGTACTGTACACCGCAACCGTGTACATATTTCACAGGTGTACACGGTGAAAACCGAACTTGCTCCTGAAGTACTGTAAAGTGCAACCGTGTACAGAAATCACACGTGTACACGTTGAAAATCAAACTTGCTCAGCTCGTCACGCGGAGTCCTTTTGCTTATACACGTGTCATACCTGTCGTTGTGTGTCATGCATATCAGCATGTGGTCGTAGAATTACAACACTCCCCCTCGATCACATGCTTTTACCAGAAGTAGCTACTGCAAGCCCTAGAAGTTCTACAAACTTCTGGAACAGAACTCGCCCCAGTGCTTTCGTCAGGATATCTGCAGGCATGGAAGTGGTTCGGCAATGCGACAAAGACACGATATTTCTCGTAATAGCATCTCGTACATAGTGGTATTTCACATCAACATGTTTATTACGACGTTTGATCGATTCATTCTGTGCATACGAAATCGTCCCTGCATTGTCACACCCCATCATAATCGTGGGATCAGAGTCAAGTCCAAGAACATCAGCAACCACTTGACGCAACCAAGTCGCCTCCTTACACGCTTCACATAGTGCAATGTACTCAGCTTCACACGTCGAAGTTGCAACCACAGTCTGTTTCCGGGAACTCCAACTGATCGCTCCACCGCAGAACTTGAAGACATATCCGCTGGTCGACTTGCCAGAGTCTGAACAACCGGCCCAGTCAGCATCACTGAAGCCGAACAACTCCGGCGATTTGGATTTATTATCAAACACGATTCCTAAGTTTGGAGTCCCTTGCACGTATTGCATTACCCGTTTCACACCTGCCCAGTGTGACTCACATGGGTTGGCAGAATGTTGAGAAAGCTTTCCAATCGCATATGCCAAGTCTGGACGAGTGCCAACCATCAAGTACATCAGGGATCCCACTGCTTCACGATACGGTGCGTTTGTTTCGGAGTCGTTTTCGGTTGAAATCGTGGTTGTGTGACCTTGTTCCATTGGAGTCAGAGAGGGGTTACACGTTGACATTCGAAAACGCTCAAGCACTATTGATGCATACTTAGTTCGAGTGAGACTCAATGTCTTGGCGGTGCGATCCCTTTGAATTTCAAGACCAATGCAGACTTTTGCTTCACCAAGGTCTTTCATCTCAAACCGTTTATTAAGCTCCCCCTTCATCCATTTGATGGCATCGATATCACTACCAGCGAGTAACAAGTCATCGACATAAAGTGCAATCAGCATGATAGTGTTACGGATGCGTTTAATGTAGAGACAAGGATCACTACGTGAAGTCTCGAATCCCAATTCACCAATTAAGAAATCATCCACTTTGGCATGCCATTGACGATGTGCTTGTTTAAGACCGTAAAGTGCTTTCAAAAGTTTGCACACGTGATCACTTTTGCTTTCGTCAATGCACCCTTCGGGTTGCTCCATGTAGATGTCTTCATCCAAGTCGCCGTTCAAAAACGCAGTCACGACATCCATCTGATGAAGTTTGAGGTCGTAATGTGCAACTAAGGCAAGAAGTAGACAAATAGTGGTAAACTTTATGACAGGGGCATATGTGTCAGTGTAGTCAAGACCTTGCACTTGCTGGAATCCACGAGCAACAAGTCTGGCTTTTGCACTTTCAACTATATTGCCATTTGCATCAGGCAGTTGCTTGACATTGAAAACCCATCGAGATGTCAAGATGTTTGACGCCTCAGATCGAGGAACAAGTTTCCAAGTCCGATTCTTGGTCTGCGAGGCAAGTTCTTTGTCAATGCCGGTCTGCCAAAATGCAGCGCTAGGACCGTTGGTTGCCTGGTTGAAAGTCTTGGGACCTTCAATAGCTACATGCGCATGTGAAAGAAGAGCAGCTGCAAAGTTGCTCCTCCACCATGACGCCGGAGGTCTGCTGACTCGAGACGATCTTCGCACAGCTGGAGTCGGAGTTGGAGGGGTGACATTCGGAGTTTCGACGGCAGTTGGTACATCATCTTCATCTTCATCATTCTTACTTACAGAGTGAGTTTCGTCGTTTTCGAGAACC
>NW_005178602.1:17538-20863 GCF_000350225.1 Chondrus crispus | reverse complement strand
TTCCCATCACCCGCCCCTGGTCCGGAAATATGTGTTGCACCGCGCCTGATACGTTCAAGCCAGGTGTAAGCGACTTCAACCACGGCTTCTCCGCAACTTCCTCTATCCTGCGTAAGAACTCTCCAATTACTTCCGACTCGTTCCTGAATCTCAACAGACCATCGTACAGCTGAAACCATACCTCTCTCGAACTTGGACGAACAAAGGACGCACTCAGCCTCGCCTGTCTAGCAATCTTCTGCAACGACCACAGCCTGCCTCCCGCTTCGCACCGTTCTCCGTCTTCCCCGGCTACGTCCGTCAAAATCTTGAAATCCTCTTGAAGATTTAGCCCCTCTGCCCGAGTTAACTTCTCTGCCACCCACCTGGCATCACTCAAAACATCCCACAAATCCTCGCCCAGCTGCGCCCCCTTGAGATGGCGGCACAAGTTGTGTCGGAAATACTCGTCCTCCACCATATCCTTCTTCCACCCTCTCCCGCAAACCCACGGCGGCGCTTCTTTCCTGTTCTCACTCTCGTTCCATTGCCATTCTTGCACAAGCTTTTCATTCCACCTCTTCTCTCCCCCATTCCCACATCTCTGTTGCACGTAATCGAGCTGCAAATCGTGCAACCTGACTCCGGCGATCTTGCGACCACTTGACACTCCATCCTTTCGTTCTACTAGACTGGCCTCCACGAATTCGTGCAGCACTTTCAATGCCTGAGCTTTTCCTTTCCGTCTCCATAACAAACAGAGCACACTCAACGGCAACCATCCTTGGCGCCGAATGACCACCAGCGACTCGTACATCTCGGCGTAGGACATCAACTGCTCATCTCCTCCGGCCTTCTCCCGATCCATCATGCACAGCGAAGCTTTAAACGCCATTGACAGGTTCTTGTATACGTACGTCTCATCCGCTCTTTCGTCCAATAGTATTGACGATGTAGCTTCCAGACACTCCAAGTACTCATCAAGCACATTTTTCAGACAAAGTTCTTTCGCAATCTCACGATGTCTCGCAATCGCTCTGCCGACCACGGACAGCGCAAGCGGAAGCCCACCGCAAAATCTCAGTATCCTATCCGTTTGATCCCCCAGGCCCTCAACCTCTTCACGTTGTATGTCAGCAGACTTCAGCAAGATTTCCAGAGAAGAAGCATCTTCTTTTGTCGAAAATTGAATTTCTTCGCTTCCCTCCACCACGCCCCACTCTCGCGCTGTGAACGCTGTACGGCTGCTGTTCTCTACATCCGCAATTTCTCTCAGTCTTGACATGGCTTTACTCCCGGCTATGCCTTCTCTCCCGACCATGCCTTCTTTCCAGACATCGTCGATAAGTAACAAAATTGTCTTCCCTTTGAACCACTCTGTGACCCTCGAAACCGCAGATTCTAGCACGCTTTCTTCACGCACCTCCTTCGCTTGCGTTTCCCCTCCGCTTTCTCTCGTGATGCGGGCCAGCTGTTCCATTACTCCTCGTTTTGTCGCGTCTTGACCGAGCACCAGCCAGTATATACCGTCGCAAAACCGGCTGCGAACCTCTTCATCCAAGGCCAGACCGCGTAGGGCGCAAGACTTTCCGATGCCTCCCATCCCCTTCGTCCCCACAACCCCTCCACGGCGCGCTCCAACAGCACCAACATTTTGACGGTCTCCCGGACGCAAAACACTCCGCCTCAATCGTTCTTCCGGAGCCGTCGTACGTTCCGTACTGTTGCCAGCATCTTCACTGCGTCCAAACTTCAGTATGACATGATCCGGGTTCTTTGGCACTTGAAACGAAGCCTTGAAGCCATCCTTCTTCGGGTCCTCCGCGGATGTAGTACGCATTTGATGACGAGCATCGCCAATGGCGTCGCTCCTCTTCGCCTCTTCCTCGAGTGGGCCATGTACGCCTTCTGTCACAACATCGCTCGAATCCTCCTCACCTAGCTTTTTCACCTCCAGAAATACTTGTTCAACAAGATGTTCCCTTGCAAGATGGCCGAATTTATCTCCCGGCAGGTTTGTTGCCCTTACGTCATTTTCAATCCCAGTGATATCTGCCAGCTCTTTTAGCTCCCTCTTCACCATATCCGTGCTCGCCTCGCGCTGTCGTTCCTCGCTAAAAAATTTCTCCACTTCAAAAATATTATTTCCTTCCTTATCCCGGTACCGGTTGGGCTCCAACTCTCTGCATTCACGAATACTTAGTCTGTAAAACACCGGAATCAGTGTTGGTGGCTGCCTCCCACTCCTTATTGCTTCTTCCCTTCTACGTAGGAAGCAACGCAGTTCCCTCATCGTCCATTTTCGAGCTGCAAACTCGGGAGAAAGAATGAAAACGCCGACCATAGCAGACTCCATAGCCTTCTTCATTGCATCCGGTCCGTGGCCCCCGGTCTTTAGCGAGATTTTGTCGAGGAAGCAATTAAAACCCTGATCTTCCAATTTCTGGGAAAGAAGACGTGCGATGTGTAGCTTGTCCGGGCCAGCATGGCTTATGAACACATCGGGAGACCGTATCTTTCGCCGTTTTCTGCTTGGTCCCGTCTCTTGCCGGAAGCTTTCCTGCATTCTTTCCTAAACAGCCAGACTCCAAGGACAGAACAGAAAGAAAGAGAACTTGGTGAGGTGCCGAGTGTGTTTTGCGTGAGAACAGCACCAGCTGTTAGAAAAACAGGGGTGCGAAGGTTGAAACCTTCGGCGCGTGGCACTCTTGTCGTTGTCACACAACGCGAAGGTTGAGGCCTTCGGCGCGTGGCACTCTTGTCGTTGTCAACGAAAGCAGAATCAGTGGCGACGGTCGTGTGGATCAGTAGGATAAGATGATGTGCTTTCGCTTGTTCTTTCGTGAATGATGAATGTTGGCGTGACTTCTTCGCGGAAAGACGCACTTAGGGTGTAAATGACACCAGCAACAAACCACCTGATAAATTACACTGTGTAAGATATCAGTTTGATTGTTGCTCCCCACTTCATGATGGCAGAAGTTGAGGAAGGTCCAGCCACTGTAAGCATTATGCATGCAAACGGCTGTTCTACAGTACCGTTCTCACTGGTCTAATTCTGGAAAAGAGTCAATTCTGGACAATATATTTTTGAGTACCCCGCCTTCGAACCTCTTTATCTCTCTCACACACCCCTCCCCCATCCTTCAATGCCTACCGCCCCTCTCCCAACTCCCTCATGCTTCCGTAGACAGTGCTCCTGATCGGTGGTGCTGTTGCGAATACTCTTTCTCGGGTGGCATCCGTGTGAATCCTGGACACGTGTGACGGAATAATTCGAATCTGGACGAGCCATCCGTCCTGCACTGTCAGCTCGGAACAAAAGCGTTCACCGCCGTCCTGGCGG
>NW_005178602.1:0-17407 GCF_000350225.1 Chondrus crispus | reverse complement strand
CGAGGGGGTGCGATCTTTTCGAATCAGACAACGCCTCTGAGCAGGATACGCAATGTGAGCGGTGACTTGGAGAGAGGAGGAAAAGGCGCGGGCTTGGAGGCTGTCAAGCGGACAGGGGGCGCGTAGGGATCAATTGGGCGCGGCTATTGTCTGCAAGTAGAGCACAAGTCTGGGAAGAATGCAGGAAGGGCATGGCAGCGGGAAGGGAGAGCTTGCACTGGTGGCGATTGTGAGGCCTGAAGGACTGGAAAGTCGGCTATTATCGTTGT
Source organism: Chondrus crispus (assembly GCF_000350225.1). NCBI lineage: Eukaryota > Rhodophyta > Florideophyceae > Gigartinales > Gigartinaceae > Chondrus > Chondrus crispus. The sequence goes on along the minus strand of NW_005178602.1, from coordinate 17,138 downwards.
GTAGGAATCATCTCTAACTATTTGTTTGTATGTTCTCGCTGTTCATTGTGACCCATTCGTGCTGTCCTTGAAGATAGGGCTGATAAAGCACTGTTTCTGTTTGATTATCACGCGCCGCAGGTGGTACCTGCAACATTACAACGTTGTAAGAGAAGGCATTCGGCTGTCCGCCGTCACAAGTGATACGCAAGGGACGACTGTGAGTCGTCTGGAAAGGCACGCCCGGAGACATGGTGATCGGAACTCGCGCAAACCCGCGCAGTGACGATGAGGAGACAGCAAGGTCTCCCGAAGGGATGCCAGGGGAGCAAGAAAATGCTCAAGCTACTGAGACAATCCTACCCACAGCGGGAAGGGAGGCGGGGCCGCTAGCCTCTGCCAGTGAAGAAGATGTACCGCAAGAATCCTCACCTGTGAACGATTCTAATGATTGGCCTGCCGCATTGGAAAGGATTGAGAGTATATTATCCACATTGGCCACAGAAATCGCGGGAATGAAACGAAAAGAGGCGTTTTCGCCGGTTCTGCAGTCACGGCATGTCAAAGCAGAGGAAATTTCACAAGAACGAAGGCCCTCAGGAGACATTTCCATGACGCAGAACCTGTTTGATCGCCAATAAATTGGCGCTAAGGCGAGAAAATACCCACCAGAGTCCCAAGCGAGATGTGCGGGAGAGAAGAGAGCTGAAGAATCAGCGATCGATTACGAAGTATATCCCGCCCATATCGCATATAAGATATACCAAAAGGGTATGCAAAGCTCGAGATGCAAACGGATTGGAGACGGGTCTTTCTTTGTGGCGAAGAGGTCATGGGATCGTCTTGCAATTGACTTTCCGACCACTACGCACGGCCAGAGGCGCCTGCTCCCTCTTGCATTTGAGGGCAACGCACGCCTGGTCTATGAATAAATTGCAAGCAGCAACCCAACGGCACAATGTCAAGATCTGTGGCAAATGTTAAAAGAGCGTCTGTGCAATGAAGTGCACCAATCCTCCCTACGAGATCGTTTCTTTGCTATGAGGTGGAATGATAGGAGGGAGACATTTGACAAATTTGCATGGAGACTACGATCTGCATCTCTGCTGCTACCGGACAAGATCGACGATGGGTTACTACTCAACCGTTTGAAAACCGGACTCCCAATCAGATTGCAAGACCAAGCTAAGCTCGTTTCCGGATCCTTTGATGAGGTTGTCAGCCGTGTATCTAGCCTGTCCTCGGCACAGTCCAGTCGCGTTGAAGTCGTGCGAGAAATCAAGGAAGACCGCACGCCGACAGACAGATTCGCAAATGTGCAGTGTCACTACTGCCAAAATCTTGGACACATCTCTCGCGATTGTGAGAAGAAAAAATCGGATAAGCAGTACAAGGGAAAAGAACAGGGGAATCGAGAAGGCCCGGCGAGACCCTGCAAAACTCAAAATTAGGGCAAATCTCTGACCCGAAGGGGTTACATGGGAGAGCAGAAGTGGTATGTTCCTGTGAAGAGCCCAGTTTCCAGAAAGGGGGAGACAGCAGTGACGTAGCAGTAAGAGTAGTAGTGCACGAAGAAGCGCTTTGGGTGCCCATCGACACCGCCGCATATTCTATATGGGCAGATAAGGCCTGGTTTCTGCGCAATAAGGGAAAACTGACACCCAATGGCACCACTGCTCAAGCTGTGGATGGACGTCTCCTTAAGGTTGAGGGAGAGGGCTTGCTCTCCTTTAAACTTTGGGGGAGATCCTTTCGCGAAAAGGTTCGAGTGCTGAATGAACTCCCCGATAAACTCCTTATTGGCAGAGGGTTTTGGAGAAAGAACGGCCTGCGTATGGACCTAACTACGAACACGGGGAGCATCACAGTTGATGGAAGACAGCACTGTGGACCGGTAGGCCGGGAAAGTACACGCTCGCCATCTGAGTCGGTTTGCAAGATCTTGGAGGGCGAGGATGTCGATTTTTATCTCAACAACGACATGGACTACAAATCATTCTCGGAAGATGATTTCATGCAGAGAAAACTCAAACGCCTACTCTGGGAACGAAGAGAAATTTTCAAGGGCCTGGGCTGTATCAAGGGCGTCACGCATGAGATAAAGTTGCGAGATGACGTAAAACCTATTTCTGAAAAACTACGGCGCCGATCTCCGAAGGAGCAGGATGTCGAGCGTGAGGCCATGCGGAAACTCATTGCGTTAGGTGTCCTCGAGCCCAGCGTCTCACCATGGGCGTCCAGCAATGTATTTGTGCGGAAAAAAGACGGAAGCATCCGCGTTACCGCTGACTTCCGAGCGCTGAACGATGCTACTGTTACAGATTCATACCCGATGGAAGATATGCGTCAGGTCCTGGACTGGCTCGGTAGCAAAAGGATATTCTCTTGTTTTGACTTGAAGGATGCCTTCTATCAAGTAGAACTTAGCCCCGAGTCCAGACCCCTTACGGCAATCCGAACTGTAGTCGGGCTACTACAGTACACGCGGCTCGCACAGGGACTCAAAAATTCTCCGGGCACTTTGCAACGGATCGTAAACGTGATTTTCGGCAGTCGTAAAGGAAAAGACGTGCTGGCGTTTATGGATGACGTAAGTGTAGGGACACAGACCGAAGAGGCTCACTTGAGTGCACTGGCATCAGTGCTAGACTCGCTGTTACACGCTGGTGCCCATCTAAAGCTGTCGAAATGCTCTTTTGGAGTACGTCGAGTGGAAATTTTGGGGCACGTCGTCGACAACGAAGGCCTCCGACCATCGGATGCACATGTACAAGCAATCCGCAGACTGGTGGAGCCTGCCGGTGGAGAGGAGCTCATGCGGTTTTTGGGTCTCATGAACTTTTTCTCCGACTTCATCGACCACTTTGCTGATACCGCGATACCTCTGTACTCGGTGTTGAAGGGTACGGGCTTCTCCAAAAAAAAGAAGCATGGGCAGAAGCTTAAGATTGCGGACTGGGATGCGCGATGGGGGAAAGCTCAGACGAACGCATGGTCCGACCTTAAGGCTGCCTTAAGTGCCCCAGATGTCCTTGTCCCCCCAGTACGTGGCCGACCGAAAAAAGTCATGGCCGACGCGAGCGCATACGGAATCGGAGCGGTGCTACTACAACAGAACGATGAAGGAAACTGGCCGCCAGTGTCGTTTACGAGCCGGGCTCTGAAATCATCCGAATTGAAGTTTACAGCAACGGAGAGGGAATGCACAGCTGTGGTCCATGCTTTACGTAAATGGCGACACTATTTGCATGGGGAATCCTTTGTGGTCATCACAGATCACCTGGCTCTAAAATGGTTACTCAGTCTGAAAGAGCCAAGAGAAAGGCTTGCCAGGTGGGTCGTGGAGGTACAAGACTACGATTTCACGGTTGAGCACAGAGCTGGGAAGGAACTCGTTGTACCGGACGCCCTCAGTCGTGATACGATGCCAAAGCCTTTATGCCAACGGTGTTATCGACCGTTAAAAGACGGCTCGCTGACGGGAGAAACCAAGGAGCTTGTGGCGAACGTTAGAGAGGTCCTGTGCTTGGGAAACGGACCGACAATCGACGAAATTCGCGATGCACAAGAGGCGGAATTCGGAAATCTCCCTCACATTGCAGAATCGGAAACCAAGATGGTCTTGGACGAGAATGGCCTTCTTCGGATCGATAAGGGTAATAGATTGGCGCTTGTCGTCCCAGAGGCGCTGAGGCCAAGGTTGCTGACACATGTGCATGGTTCCAAGCTTCACGGACACTATAAGACAGCGCGGACCTTGGCCAAGCTGAGGACGAAGTACTGGTGGGAAGGCATGATCAAAGATGTTGCGAAATTTGTACGCAACTGCCTGCATTGTACTGTGAGCGCAGACGAGAAGCCCCGCAAGCAAGCAAAGCTGGAAGCTGTGCACCCGGATAGGCAATTTGAGCAAGTCGCAATTGATATACAGACGATCACCCCCCGAACCAGGGGTGGTAACGTGAAGGTACTGGTGATCATAGATGTATTTACAAGATTCGTCAGAGCTGTAGCGATCCCTGATGAAAAGGCTCACACTGTAGCAAGGGCGTTGCTGGACGAATGGATATCTATTTTTGGCCCCATGGAAAAGTTGATGTCTGACGGCGGTACCAATCTCGTGGGAAAGGTCGTTGACGAACTAGCGTCTCAGGTAGGGATAGGACGCATGAGAACTTACCCGTGGCACCTGCAAGCTAATGGAACGGTTGAACGATGGAACAGGACTGTGGCCAACGATCTAGCAACTTTTATGTCAACTGGAGACGCAGACTGGGACGAGCATGTGTCTTTGGCCTGTATGAGGTACAACACAAGCTTGCACGCATTCACAAGCATGACCCCCTTCGAGGCCATGTTCGGCATTAAGGCCTTCGAGGCTTGGGGAGAGGCAGATCTAGAACTCAACGATGAGGAGCCCAACCATCTGCCGGAACGATTATCAGAACTCCACAAGAAGCTTCTTTCTCGTGGCATGAAATCACGAATCCATGGAAAGTCTACGTATGATCGCGCGGTGAGGGAGACGCAATTCAACATAGGAGATCGCGTGCTACTCTAGTCTCATCATCTTTCAAAGTTAGAGGGAAGAAAAATTTGGAAGCCCTGGATCGGTCCATATGTAATCAAGGAAAGGCTTGGGAGAGTTGGGTTCGTCCTTGAATCAGAAGTCGGGAAGAGGAGGGTTAGAGCTCACATCAATCGGCTGAGAAAGATTGGAATGGACATTGTGGAAACCGGAGACCCACAAGACGGGGTGTTTCCGGACAATTTGAGGCTCTTCCGGAGAATCAGAGGCTGTGAACGACGACCGACAGGGCCAGATGGCGAAACCGAACGATGGTTCAATGTGAGCATTCAGGGCAGTGGATCGCCGACATGGACAAGGGAGAGAGATCTACCACAAACAGTTGTCAAACTGTACGAAATTCAGAGCCAAGAACAGCAGACCCGTAAACTCCAAACATCACCCACGGCACTTGAATCAACAGCGGATGCAGAAGACGAAACAATTCCCAGCTTCTTGCAAAACCAACTGGAATACATCCCTCCACCCAGGACTCCTGCTGATCAGGAAGGCTGACACAAATGATTGAGCAAAGGACGAATGTTGCGAATACTCTTTCTCGGGTGGCATCCGTGTGAATCCTGGACACGTGTGACGGAATAATTCGAATCTGGACGAGCCATCCGTCCTGCACTGTCAGCTCGGAACAAAAGCGTTCACCGCCGTCCTGGCGGACACTGTGAGTCGCTCAAAAGGACGCGGTACAGTCTGTCGTCACTTTCCGAGGGGGTGCGATCTTTTCGAATCAGACAACGCCTCTGAGCAGGATACGCAATGTGAGCGGTGACTTGGAGAGAGGAGGAAAAGGCGCGGGCTTGGAGGCTGTCAAGCGGACAGGGGGCGCGTAGGGATCAATTGGGCGCGGCTATTGTCTGCAAGTAGAGCACAAGTCTGGGAAGAATGCAGGAAGGGCATGGCAGCGGGAAGGGAGAGCTTGCACTGGTGGCGATTGTGAGGCCTGAAGGACTGGAAAGTCGGCTATTATCGTTGTGTAGGAATCATCTCTAACTATTTGTTTGTATGTTCTCGCTGTTCATTGTGACCCATTCGTGCTGTCCTTGAAGATAGGGCTGATAAAGCACTGTTTCTGTTTGATTATCACGCGCCGCAGGTGGTACCTGCAACAGTGCGAACATGCCCAGCTCCATGCGCGCTCAAACTATCGCACATAACAAAAGGATTGCTAAAAGAAAAGATGAGCGTATCAGACGGGAAAAAGCATTACAGTTCCTGCAGCGCGGTATCTCTCCAAGGGAAGTGTCCACCCGAAGTGGTGTCACTCACACGACAATGTATAATATTCGAAAGGCTATCATAGATGGGGACACGCAACAGCTCGCAAAACTGCTCGATCCGGAAAAACACTTCGCAGGCCGTCGCACAGTTCTCACAAGTGCTGAGCAGAGTCTTGTCGTTCACAAGACTCTCGAAGCAGCTGTGGAAGGTTTTGCCGTTGACTGTTCTCTAATGAAGAGCATTCAGGGCAAGATAGCAGCAGGAAGAGAAAATGCATTCTCCAACCGCGTCCCATCCTCCGACGCTATACACTCATTCAGAGCACGACACAGAAAATTGGCCTATAGGGCATCCCAGAACGTCTACATGGAGAGGCTAGCGGCAGAGAATCCAACACATATGGGCAGTCTGAAGGAAGTTATTTTGAAACTTCAGAAAGAGTTCCCAGAGGTCCCCAGAGACCCTCAAAAAATATGGAACTGGGATGAAACCGCTGTATGCGGTGAGTACGGTCGTCAAGTCAAGTGCTTCACCTCGTCCAGCAGCATGCAAGGCGGTGCTCGCTTGGGCATTAGGGATCCCGGTAAGCACTTGACAGCAGGACTTGCTGTCGCAGCATGTGGCAACATAGCGCCCCTTTTTTGATAGCCTCTGGTAAGAAAGTCATGAAATCATGACGTAAGCCTCTCGATAGGGAGGACGTCACTAATACGAATGGTGTAATACACTGGTTGTGCAACGAAAAATGGTTTCCTCATGACGCAGAGCTTGTTGTTACACCACACGGCTCAATCGACAAAGCTGTAATTGTCAAAGTTATTCATCATATCAATCGACATGCGCGAAAAACAGCACCACTCCATGAGCATATTCTTCTCCTATTAGACGTACACAGTTCTAGACAGGGCGATGTATTACTCGAAGAATGCGAGAAGCTTCGAATTTTGGTGGTCAAGTTGCCTGCTAATACAACCCATCTGTTGCAGCCGTGCGACTAGCCTGTGAATAGAATTTTTCAAAAAACGGTTCGGTCTACACGGGATGAGCTCCTGATGATCAGCCACATGACGTGGGCAAACTCTGCTTTTAAGATAAAGCTCGCTGTGGCGGGTTATCGCACGTTGACTCCAGAGATTGCCAGGAAGGCATTTTATGAGTCTGGATTATGGCCAATGGATTTTAGGTTCTTGACCGAATTGCGACCTAGTCAGGCCAGTGATAACCTCAAAAGACCTTTGTGCAGTAGTTTGAACACACGAAGTAGTCGGGCAGTTCGTGCTTCTCATTTGGGAGAGGTTAGAAATGAATCGCGCGCCTTGCTAGACAGAATTCGACAATTATCAAACGGCCCTGGTTCGGCCAGTAATACACTAGCAGAGATACAGGTACTGTTGAACGATGAGTTCAATGTCAAAAGTTTACTTAATACGCAGGTCTCTCCACCCAAGCTTGCAAAGACTTCACAACGTGGTTGTAAAGTCAATTCACCCATGGCCGGAGCACAGCGTCTTCAAGCAAGGTCAAAAAAAGGGACCCCAAAGCGAAGACTTGAGAGTGTCTTCAATTCTGCAAACGCCATTGAACAGAGCACTCCGATACCTATCACAGGGACCACATTTGAAGGGAGCAAAGAAACCCGTTGTCCAGGTGAGGACGGTGTTTTCGCGCAAAGGCTGATTGACTTAAAGGGAGACGTTCTGGATGATATTCCAATTGCGTCATGGCGCTAAGTCCGAAAAAGTGCCAATATCGGCGGGTAAGGGTGTGTTGAAGACAAGAGAACGGAAGTGGCAGCCTCAGGCCTCGTCAGTTTGTCTCACTATCGATAAGAGTGCTCAGCTCCCTGTCCAGAATTGACCCCTTTTCCCATTTTCCGTCTGTTGACGAGCTCAGGAATGGCAAAAAACCTTGGTCTGATTGGTAAAAACGTTGATTTTTGCATTTCTGGAAAGTGTCCAGAATTAAACCAGTGAAAACGGTACTGTAGTGTTGCCGCTAGCCCAAGCCACATACCTCACCGACCGAGAGCGCAAAAGACCCGCGTGATAACCTCTAGTTTACCTTTGCGTTTCCACTTGATCCCTCGATACCTACATTTCTTACCAGCGATCTCTATCTCATAGTCCTGGTGAGTGCCGAGCGGGTCTCGGATCGCATGCTGTCGGCAGTGTCGGCATGGGATCGATCCCGTTGGCCCGTTGCCGAAGACTTCGAAGACGCCACCCAGGGCCTACCGTTCGCGCTCCCCCTGTCGTCCTCCCGATTCTCTCCTGCGTCCTGCCTCGCCGTTCGCGTACCTGGCTTTCCTCTTGCGCCTGCAGTGCTCCTCACTCCTGCGTCCGACCGCACCCGCGTGTTCCGAACGTTCTCCTGCAGCCTGCGACCACAGCGCCCATGCGCGCGGCGCTCCTACCTCCAGCCGTCTCTCCCCGCCGCTTCGCCCTCTTCAACGGTCCCGGTCTCGCCTACACCCGCGGGACGGCTTTCCCGCCCGCCACTGTCGGTCAGCGGCGGGCAGCCAAACTGTGCGCGCACAGTTTGGGTGATTCGATCCTGGGATCTAGGCGCATGTCCACGCAGCTGCCACGTGTGGCGTAGAAACCTGATATCCGACGCGCAACATCCGTCCCTTTTCCTATGTCTCTGTCGGTTCGTTGAGGTTTGGGTGGATGAGGTGAAGGGGCTTGATTCAGAAGTGTTCTTGCTCAGCGGAGTGAGTCATTGCCTGCAGAGCTTCAGGTGTGCCGTTGGCGTTCTCTGGCGTCTTGAGATCCAAGCTGCCTTTTCGTGCGTCGTAGAGGCTTATAATTGCTTCAGGCAATGCGTTTTCAAGCGTCCACCTCGGCGAAGCACGACCACGAAGGTGGACCTTGAACCAACGTTCCAAGATTCCCGTCTTGGGGCATGGCCTCTCCCTAGTGGCGGTGATCTTCTGCAGTAGCCTAAGCCCTTCCGGAAAGACCCCTTCCTTCGGATCTTTTGTTTGGACGGCAGCCTTCGAGATACGCCTGATGCGGTTGGCGTGCACGCGGGTGTGGATATCTCCCACTTCTGACCGAAGTCTGTAGCTCACGCTCGACAACTCCCGCTCCACAGTATATGGTCCTAGCCAAGACGGAACCAACTTGTTTCCCTCCTTGCTAACGAGGTCAGGAGCCCACACCATGACGCGATCTCCAGGTAGCAGGCCCAAGGCGCCTACCCTGCGATCGTACTGGGTCGCCGCTTTCCGGCGTGCCTCCATGCCGTGATTCAACAGTCTTGAGTGAAGCTTCTTGAGATGTTTGGAGGTGCTGTAGGGCTCTCCCATCACTCGGTCCGCCTCGACCTCTCACCACCCCACAGAAGCCTCGATCCCAAACATCGCTTTAAACGGCGAAAACTTGGTCGTCTCATACACTCCCGTGTTGTATCGTAGGCAAGCGAGAGATACATGGAGGTCCCAGTCGTCTGGCCCAGTGCACACAAAGCAGGCCAAATCTTGGGCGAGCGTCCTATTCCACCGCTCTACGCCGCCATTTGCTTGTGGGTGGAACGAAGAGGTCGTGACCCGTTTCGTGCCTAGCTGGTCAGCCATGCTTGACACCACCCTTCCGATAAAATTGGGACCCCTGTCAGAGAGGAGCGTTTCCATTGCTCCGAATATCGCGACCCACTCGTCAAGGATCTTCTTTGCCACCGTTTCTGCGTTTTCGTCCGGGATGGGCACTGCACGAGCAAACCGGGTAAACGTGTCAATCATGACTAGGATCTTGACGTTCCCAGCCCGTGTCCGTGGGTGTGGTATATCGCCAAGTGTCCACTAGGGTACATAATGTACTCGAACACCCGATGGTGTATGACAAGGACCGCATTGGTTAATTCCCAATTCGAAAGGTAATTACCTTATCACCCGGTAAGTTGGGCAGCGCAATTCGCGTCCGTGTACGTACTGTACTCGAATCATACCGTCTAATTTATGATACCGGCGTACCTCGCTGGCGCCCAAGTGCAGGACCGTTACTGCCCGACGTGTAGTCGTACCGTTACAGTCTGGCACTGTAAGAACGGGGACTACTGTAGTAGATATAATAAAGTAGGGAAGGGGAAGGACTCGAGTGGATGATCGATCAAGGCAGTAGCATCATCTCGAGGGCCGACCGCTTTGTCCCTTGGTTTTGTGCCTAAGTCTTTCGCTTGACTACGTTTTCGTCTTCCCTTTTTGTACATCGAGTACAACGAAAAGTACTCCACCGCAGGGGTAACGCACGACGAGCGCTCCGCATAGCGCCCCGGATTCGTCCTCTGTGACGGCGTCGCCTCCGCACAGCGTCGAGTTACCACGTCGAGGACGTCGATCTGCCTTTCGTGGCATCGTTGTGTCGAACCCACACCGTTCTACCAAAACCTCTGCCAACCAGCTACCGAACTGCCTTCTGTCTTGTTTGTGGTTCTTACTACACGTGTGCACGGCACTCGCCGCGTCTCGCACGCGTCGAACTACAGTACGACGTGTCGCCGCTCTCGCCACCCGAAGCCGGTCGAGCGCGGCACGTTCTACTACACTGGTCTCCCGACCTAGAAGTGTGAGCGCACGCTACGTTTGCTGCGCAATGCAATATCGTTGCCAACCGTCGCCTCGACGATATGAGTTCGCCTCATCGTTCCCTCGCTGGTTCCGAAGCCGCGGAACCATCCGCTCCGATCCCACCGCCGGTTGAACAGAGCGGAGTCGTTGAACATGCTTCCGACTTTCGCCCAAGTCAAGGTCCTCCCGACATGGATTCGTACGAGAAGATGCTTCGAAACCTCGATGATATACGTGAAGCGCCCCATAGCGACGTCTATGATGATGTCTACGAGCATTGCCGAGACAATCTCCGTGACCTAATGTTGGGTCGATACCAATCTTTCACGCAAGGACTTGAGAGCCTCCGAGCTCACGTCGATACGATCGAATCTCGACTCGTCCTTTGCGAGAGCCTTATCCCCGATAGGTCAACTGACCTGACTGCACAGCAGACGGGCGCGTTCTCGCGCCTAGCTGCTCAAGTGAATCAGCAACGAAGCCGCCCGAATCGGCTGCGAGAGAGAGGATCGGATATATCCTCAACGTCCGCGAACGCTCGCGACGTGTCTCGACCGAGTCCTGTTTTGTTGCGCCCTTTTGACCCTCTTCCTACAGGTTCCGATCGTCTGGAACCGAATGGACTTCGTCGTGAAGCTCACGCTCGTGAAGAACGGGCCACAGGCCCTCCGTTTGTGTCCCACAAGATTCCATACCGACCGGAAACGCCTTCACCGCCACTCGCTGTGACGCCCTTCAGTCATTTAGGACCTCTTGAGCCTGGGATCGAGCCCACGAAGACCTTACTTTAAGAGTTCAGCCACGTTGTCGACTATCGACTCTATCGTCTCGACGATACTTCTATTCTCGTCTCGGAGAACGATGCCCGACGAATTGGTAAATACGTGAAGCGCTGCCAAGGCATACGGCCGACGATGAAGACCTTCGATGACTCCTCCCCGATAACGCTGCTGTCTTTTCTCAAAGACATCAGCATCACCTTTAACGCACAGCGCCTCAACGAGGGCGTAGCTGTACGAGTCATCGCTCATTTCTTAGAACGTGACGCGGAACGCCTGTACACTTCTTACACGATGACGGCGTTACCATCCGGTTCGCTACGGAGCGCTGGGTCAATTTCGTGGCCCGGGTTGGTGAACCTGCTGATCCGCCGTTATCTTACGGGCGACGTTCTCAACGATGCCTACGAAAAGGTCGCTACGATTCGTCAACTTCCGCATGAAAACGAAAACGTGTACGCAGATCGACTCGAAGATCTCGCGTACTCTTGTACCGCCGTGTTCTCCGAAGCCGCGCTGGTGAACTACTTCATCCGCGGATTGGCTGTCGAAACGAGGGATGTAGTAACCGAGACCGTTCATCGCCTTCCGATTGTCGAACGAAACGACCTTGCCGCTGTTCGCTGCATCGCGCTCGCAGAGGGTAATACCTACCGAGCCCGTTCGGGAAAAGCTTTACCCGGCATCGGAGCGAACGCGCAACGGACGCCTCCAGTACGCCCACCGAGGGCGCCTTCATCTTTTGGCTCGACGTTGTATCTCACAGGACACGAAGCCCCAAGCAATCTCGTGGCTGGGAATGCTGGCTTACTCTATGCGCCACCGGGCGCAAAGTTTGATCCCGTATTAATCATGGCCGGACGAGCTGTCGCCGAATCGACAAGTTCCGATACGTTTAACACCGCCAGGTCGGCGGAAGATCGGACAAGCAAAACGGAAGTGGATATCACGAAGCGCATCGAGCGTTTTATTCCTTCTCAAGTTCCCGCTCTAGCGGAGGAACAGGTGAGGCTGGCACAATCGATCGTGCCGCCCAATTCCTCGTACCATCGTTGCTGGCTCTGCCGCATCGTGGGGCACACCCTCTACACGTGCCCCTTTCTGACGAAAGAGCGGCAACTCTACTTCGCATACCGTAACTACGAGTATCAGCTGGAGACGAGGCTTCATATGCGAAACCTGCTCAGGCAGCTCCCAGACGACCGCTTCCGTCAAGCGGGTAACAGAGGCCGCCAGCGACAAGTTGGTTTCCGTGAACCACGCAAAACAGTCCTCCGAAGACCCCATCAAGGCTATCGTTCGTCCGATACGAATTACCCCCGTCGTGGTGTGCAAACAAATCGTGAAGTGCGTCGTCCTACGCAGAACGACGTGCAAGGAGCAATGATGTACCTGCGCGATCTCGTCACCTCTGACTTCGCGACACGCGCGAATGAAGAACCGGTAATGCTCGTGCCAGCCGACGTGGCGCGTTTGGACGGAGAGCGGCTCGACACCGCACGACCGAAACAAGAGAATCCCCCGAATAGGAATACCTCAAGTCGCCCAGATACCTCCGATGAGAGTAGTTCTTCGGGAAAAGAGTAAAGGTGGTCTCGTTTGCAACGTTGCAAGATTCATCTGTTTCCATATCTCCAAACGTGCACCAAGACGACGGGCAGCGCGAAAAGCCCGACGAGCAGGGAGGCAAAACCGTTCAGAGTTCCGGCGATATCAACCCTGATAACTCTGTGCCGCTAGCCGCTGTGCAACGCGACGAGGGGTGCCTCGTGACCAATGGAACTCTACGACCTGGCGAACCAGGTCCTTCCAAAGATTGCGCCGGGGTGCAAAGGGATTCTGTCATGGACAAACAATCTCGACCGAGATCGAGACCGGCAAGGCCCCGAGAGAAAAGAAAAACGAGACGAAAACGGCCTCTTCCAGGTGATTATCTCGCGAAGGGGGATCCCCGAGTCGTAGACGGGGTGGTGTGCTTGCTTTCCTCGAAGCTGTATACCGTGTACGGTTCGATTGGTGCCGCCACCAACGCCTTAAAGCCGTATCGAATTGCGAGTGATACCTGTTCAGGATACAATCTCGTGCGTAGGGACTGTCTCCCTCCGAACCGGCGAACGTATCAAACACCGAACGCCTCGTTGCCAAGATTGGCAGGAGCAGATTGAAGCCCGCTGAAGCTTACCGCAGTCATCCGTCTCGCTGTACGACTCGGTAACGTCACGTATCGGCTACCCTTCGTGGTAGCCGATTCTCTCGCTGTAGAAGTCCTCCTAGGGACGTCTTTCATCGAGGCGCCTGTCAAACGAATTCACATCGACAAGCAATGCCTTGAATTACTTCGTGGACGAGGCGTCACCATTATAGACGCAAAAGGCGTCGCTTCTACTCACGGCAACACGACTACCAAGCCATCGCGACGTACACGGAACGACAAAGGTCGTGAAACTGACGCCCAACGCATCCGTCTGGCCAAATGGATTTCGATCCCGGCTATGTCACAACTCGGAGTGAGGGTCACTACGAAGGGTTTGGGACTTGTATTTCTTGACCCTAAGCCTTCCTTGCAACACCGTCATGGTGTACGACTAACGAACGGGGTGGCGGATGTACTTCCCAACCGTCCGTTTGAAGTCATCGTTGCGAACTTCTCCCGAAAGCCACAGAGGCTTCCTAAGAATACCATCATTGGGTATGCGAAGCGCAACCCAGTCGCTATCCTTACGTCAGAGCGACCAGTTGCTGAGGAAATGGGCCGAGTTCTCAATATCTCGGCAATCCCAGAGACAACCTCAACCAATGAGGAGTCGACCTACGAAAGGGTATCGGACCCTGCGGCAGAACATAGATGTTCTACAAAGGAGAAGGGTACAGAAGACTGGGAATCTCACGTTAGTCTCAGCCACATTACGGACGAACCCTTACGAGCCGAAATTATGGCTGTGCTACGGAAGCACTCGTCGATGTGGGATGGCAATCTTGGTACCATCTCAGCGACAGAACATCGCATTGAGCTCGAGAAGGATACGAAACCCCTACGTTCAATGCCGTATCGCCAAGGACCTGCGATGCGTACGAAGGTCGCAGAAGAAATTGAGAAGATGCTCAATGCTGGGGTTATCGAACCCGCGACCTCTGAGTGGGCTTCTCCCATAGTGCTCGTCCCGAAGAAGGACGGGTCACTTCGTTTCTGCGTCGACTACAGACGCCTGAACACGAAAACTTTAGGGGACGCTTATCCCCTACCGCGCATGGACGATTGTATCGACTCCCTTGGAGACGCTAAGATCTTTTCCACATTGGACTGCAACTCGGAATATTGGCAAATCCCGGTTGCTCCAGAAGATCGTGACAAGATTACGTTTACGAGCTATCTCGGTACGTTCCGATATTTACGGATGCCTTTCGGCCTACGGAACGTCCCGGAGACGTTTCAGAGAGCGCTAGACATCATACTGTCTGGCGTACGCTGGCTAATTTGCCTCGTTTACCTTGACGATGTAATCGTGTTCTCTCGTACCATGGAACAGCACGTACAGCACCTCGATACCGTCCTTTCGCTGCTACGGTCAGCGGAAACCTCGCTGAAGCTAAAGAAGTGTGCCTTCTTCCAACGTAAGGTACGATACCTTGGGCACGTTGTAACTTCTGGTAAGCTACAAGTCGCCGAGGATGCGGCGTCTGCATTCGCGTCTGCCGAGTTCTTTCGAACCCTCACTCAGATCCGTTCCTTCTTGGGAGCCTGCAACGTGTATCGACGTTTCGTTCAGGGATTTTCGAAAGTTGCAAAACCTTTGACGGAAATGACGCGTAAGAACGCAGACGTGGATTGGGATAGCCCAACAGATGCCCATGTGAAGGCATTCGAAGAGCTGAAAAATAGAATAGTCTCGCCTCCCGTGATGGGCTTTGCCACTGTTGGGTAAGCCATACGTCATCGATACTGATGCCTCCGCTTACCAGCTCGGCTGTACGCTTCTACAACAACAGGACGATCCTGGTAGTTGGCATCCAGTCGGCTACTGGTCTTACGCACTTAACGAAAGCGAACGAAACTATTCCGTTACCGAGCGCGAATGTTACGCTGTTGTATGGGCAATCACATCGTTGCGGCCGTATATCGAAGGTACGCACTTTACGGTTCGAACCGATCATGACGCCCTACGATGGCTCATGACGTTAACGGAGTCCTCTGGGAGACTAACAAGATGGAGACTTCGCCTAGCTGAATTCGACTTCACGATCTAATATCGCCCGGGACGAGTGCACCAAGTTCCAGACGCGCTCTCGCGATTGGTTGCCCCAAATAGGGGAAACCAACCCGTGATGGACGACGAAGTACCGACCTTCGACAGTGACGTCCCCCTTTTGACGACGGTTCAGGATGTTTCGAATGAATTAACGGAGCATCGATGCACTTCGAAGTGTGATCACGAAACGGAAACGGTTTTCGTTACGACGCGCACTGGAGCACTCTCTACGAACGGAGCTCCCGTGACGCTACGGAACCAGTCGTTTGGCCGCACGAGGACGACGAGTCCGACGAGATGGACGACGTAGAACTCGATGACTTCGGCCTTCCTGACGACCAGGAGGCGCTGTCCAACAACCGCCCAAACGATGCACTGCCCGCTCCTCTCTCCTTCGACGAGCTGGCTGAAGAACAACGAGCTGATAACTTTTGTCAGACGATTCTGTCTCGACAGGACAGAAAACGCGACTCGCACTTTTTAGAGGATACGGACGGGCTGCTCAAGCGCAAGCACCCGTACGAACGTGATATCGTGCAAATCGTTGTACCTAAAACGTTAAGAGCTCGGATCTTATCGCTAACGCACGACCCCGTTGTCGCACGACATCCAGGACCGAACAGGACGTACTACATCCTAAGACGAACGTACTACTGGCCACACATGGCTGTAGACGTCGCGGCGACAGTACGGAACTGTCGACATTGCGCGAAGAACCGCGTTCGGCTACGTAAGAGGCTCAACCGCCTCAAGCTGTTTCCGGCAACGGCACCGCTACAGTCCATCGGTATTGATATACTTGGACCTCTACCGAAATCCAAGAAGGGACGCAAATACCTTCTTGTGATTACGGATCTTTTCACGAAACTTACGTAGGTCGTTGCGTTACGAAGCGTCAGCGCCTATGTCGTGGCCGTTGCCTTTGTCGAGGCCTGGGTATTCAAATACGGAGTGCCAAAAACACTACTGTCGGACAACGGTCCGCAATTCTCTGCCCGATTCTTCCGGTCCGTTTGTGAAGTTCTTGGGGTAACAAACCTCTTTACCTTAGCTTACCATCCACAAACGAACGGACAGACCGAGCGGTACAACCGTACTATCGTGGCTATGCTACGAAGTTACGTAAACGAGCGCCAGAACGACTGGGATGTTTACGCCGGAGCGTTAACGTACGCTTACAAATGTCACCTGGACAGATCTACAAGGACAAACCCTTTCGATTTAGTGTTAACGCGACCTCCGCCAGAGTTCTTTTTGCATCACTCTGTGCGACGACGTTCTACGCCGGACGCGACCGCTCGCGACGATTTCAGAAAACGTTTGGACGTGTCTATCCAAAAGGCATACAAAAGCCTGCAACGAACGCAAGCGCGTTATAAACGAGACTTTGACAAGGGAGTACGCTGCGTCAAGTCAAGGATAAGAGCTGGAGATTTTATCTTCCTAGACTCTACGGACGGGGCGACAAAACCCGGCAGCTGCAATCCCCTGCCGAAGGGCCGTACAAGTTCCTGCGACAGGACAAACGGACTCTGACAGTCGATCGTGTAGTGCAATAATGGGCCCTACAGGGGGGGTGAAAAGAAAGGAAAATATTTGGATTTGGATATGAAAAGTAGTCCGGGTTTGGGGGGACACACGTCTGAATAATTGCACAGTTTTAATTTTTAATTATTTTATTTAGTTAATTAGTTGGCATTAATTTTGCTGACACTAGATTAGACCTAGGATCTAGCGCCGCGAGCTACTGTAGTGGCTCCGGC
>NW_005178601.1:289555-368492 GCF_000350225.1 Chondrus crispus | reverse complement strand
CACAGTCCGCCATGTCACAAGCGACAATGCGAAAGAGTATATCTCGCACGACCTCCGTGCATACTATACCGACCAACACATCACCCTCCACACCACCATGCCCCACATCCCGCAAGAACATTCCCGCGCAGAGAGAGCCAATCGCACAATTTTTGATCATGTCCGCGCGGCACTGTCCTCCTCTAACATGCCCCCACAGTTCAGGGAATATGCTGCTCGTGATTACATAGACAAATACAATCACACACCCCATCGCTTCAGCAAACAACTACCAGAGAGCCTCCGGTCTCCCACACCAGTCAATATCACTATCCTACTTCCCTTCGGACAACACGGATACATAACCCACCCCGCACCAAAAACAAAGCTCCAACCCCGTGCCCAACTCCACCGCTATCTATACCGCGCAGACGCCACCCATTACGTCACCTGGAACCTCTCTACCAAGAAAACCATCCGCTGTCGAGCTTCCGATTCTATCTCGTACGACCCCCACAGGGACTCCGTCCCCACCCAATCCAGAAAACAATTACCCCCACCCCCCACCCACAACAGCTCCCCCGTTCTACAGAACCACAACAACATCTGCACCCCCACCATCATACTCGATGATCACATCGAAACCCTCATGTCCATGCCCACATTCTGCCTCAACACCCTGAACTACGACGCAGAACCCGGCGACACGGCAACAAATCCACGCTCCCGTCGCGCGGCGCGCCGAGCACCGGACTCCCACCTATGGGAACACTCACGGAACGCCGAACTGGCCAGCCTTGAAAAACACGGCACACTCTCGTACATTCCCAAATCTACCCTTCTCCCGCTCAAATTCACATTGCGCCTCAAACGCGATGAAACCGACCATGTAATCTCCCGGAAAACTCGCTGCACAGCTCGCGGCGACAAACAAATCCCCCACGTCCATCACGACCCTGACAACGTCTCAACCCCCGTCGCCGACCGAGATGCTGTCCGCTGTGCCCTCGCCCTCGCTGCCGGCACCGCACTTATCGCTGAACACTGGGACCTAGAGTCCGCATTTCTCCACGAAATCCTCGGCCCGGAAGAAACAATATACGTGCACCAACCCCCGCAGCTGACGAGTCATACAAACACCCCGGCCATGTTGGTGTACTAACAGGCAACATCTACGGCACCAAACAAGCGTGCAAAATATTCACCTCAGGTCTCGCGAACAACCTCAAGCTATGGCACTATAGATGCCTCACCAGTGACAGCTGCACCTTTATGCTCCGCAATGAAGACAATCCACACTTCGTCCTCTTTGTTATCACTATAGGCGATCTTCAATCATCAACTCTCCACGCTCCAAATGACCGCAACGCCACCATCAAGCGCGGCGACTGTCGTATCTTAATTTTCTCCGCTTGATGCCGCCACCGATCATCCTCCACTCCTTGTAGTATCTTACACGTGTACATAGCACTCCCACAGTACTTAACACCGTCGTCGCTCATGTCCCCAGTAAAGACGACCTAAGGTCTAGAGTCTCTCCTACATGCACAGTTCATTAACAATCATTACAGTACAGCACCGAAATGTTTAATTTATTTCCTTTGTTTTTCTGGGACGAAGTTCCACATCTGTCCCCCGCAGCGGCGGGCCCTGTCCCCGCATACATCCGAGCCCCCGGCGAACCACGCCGCCCACCCGGCCCCGTATGGCTTGCAATGCAGAGGCAGATGACGCCATTGCATAGCGCCAGAAGCACAGTGGGAGTGCACTTGCTGTGAAGGACGGGCGACAGGGATGCCATCGCGGCGAGGGATGGGGAGCTAGGTTAGAAGGAGGATGTGTCTGGTGTCATGTGCCTAGAGCGGGGGGGACACGTCCGCATCCGTGCTTCATTGCTCGGCCGCCCCTCTGTTAGGGTCTCTCAGCGACCTACTTGTACGCCGTCTCTGCCAGCGGCACGGCACTGTAAGACTTGAGACAGTCGCGCGTCACTTTGCATGTGGGCGAGCTTTCTGTCTTGTCCATCCAAGCTCACAGACCGGTTCACGCTGCGACGGTGTCCAGCAAGTCCAGCTGCCCACTCGGCACATGACTCCACTTTGGGGCAACGTTAAGGCAGGATACCGTACGTGCCCTCCGCGAGGGTACTGTAGTCGTATCGTCCTGCGGTACCCTTCGAAGGGTACCAGGGGAAGGGTACGGCTTTCGTTGCAATACAGTAAAGTACATAACTGTAATACCGATGCACAAGCCCCTGGAGTACAGCACTGCATCATACTGCATCATGCGCCTCCCTGGCTTCCCTTGGAGCTCCCACTGCTGACGTAAAAGTCTTGTTTGTGCGTCGCGAGAGCAGCCTTACTAAACTCACGATGTGCCAACACCGCAGCGACAATCCGCACAACCGCCGCCCTCTCCTTTGACGACCGTAGGAAATCACTCCAAAACTCACTGTCAAGCGGGCACTTACCGTAAAATAGCTGTGGGCCACTGAATGCGCTGCACTTATTCGCAACGCTAAAGGTGGAAGCAAACCTTTCCCGCCCCCCCTGCGAGACGACCAAGAACGAAAAACAACGACTACCAACGACTGACAACGACAAGAGAAGAAAGATTCGGAGAGAGGGAGATATAGAGAAGAGCAAGCGCCGCTTTGCCACCGCCGCCAATTCAAATCCGAACAACACCCCCCTAATCCCAAACACCATGGCTGATCCGTACGGTATCTTGGGCCTCACCGGTCCGGTTGAGCAAATCGTCCGCCTCATCGTAAGTCTCATCGAACGACACAAAGCCTACAAGGATAACAAAACGCTCTCTACCGAAATGCTCACCGCCTACACCACCTTGCAGGCAGACATCACGGCGCTGAAAGACATGCCGATCCATGGAACGTCGTCGCACACGGGCTTGCTCCGACGTGAAGTCGCGGACATCTCAAGCTTCATATTGGAGTCCCTCGAAGAGCTGCAGACAGAGTTGGACAACCCAAAAGCGAGACTCGTTGCGTTCGCATCTGCAAAAGGAGATGTAAAAGCACTTGGGAAGCACAAGCACCCAAAAGGGAGACTCCGTACGTTCGCCTCTGCAGTGGGAGATAGAGAAGTACTAGAGAAGCGCAAGCAAGAAGCGGTACGCCTTCACCGTCGTATTCTACGAACAAGCATGGGCATCGATACTCGTGCGGCCGTCGAGTCGATCGGCATCGATACTCGCGCGACTCGCGCGGCCGTCGAGTCGATCAGGCGAGGCACGGGTGATACGTTCAGGCCGTCAATAAGAGCCGAACGTAATTCTTCGTCGATATATGTGAAGCTTGATTCTCAGGGGAACGATGGATTACCCAACACCTGTGAGTCGCGTCTAAAAGCGGCTGTGCTGCGGAGAGATAGGAACGAGCAAGTGGGTGCGACAGCAGTGGGACAGGGCGGAGTGGGGAAGACATGCGCCCTACGAGCGATCGCACACGACGATAAGATTAAGGCGGAGTTTACGGGAGGAGTGTACTTCATGTCGTTGGGGAAAGACGGAAACGTGGGACGGCTGATTGAAGAACTGAGTCTGATTGTGGAAGCGTCCGGTGGGAACCAGACGGCTGCGGAAATGCGAGAGCAGAGCGAGTTTGAAAGGGTGTTAGCGAAGGTACAAGCGTGGTTTTGCAATCATGTGTGTCTGTTCATCATTGATGATGTGTGGATGGTGAATGATATAGACGCGAATATCCTTCAAAAGTTGTCTGTTCTGACTGACACTGCGGGGGGCAGCGGGGGAAGGAGGAGCAGGCTACTGTACTCTACGAGGGATAGGGAGCTGTGTCAGATCGGGGAGCGGGTTGCTTTCGAGTCGAGGGAGAAGGTAGGGAAAGAAGCAATTGACATGCTTGTGCACGCGAGTGCGGCGAATCGAGAGGAAGTGGATGATGCGAGATGCAAAGAGGCCGTGAGTGAAATACTGGAAATGTGTGGCGGATTGCCGCTTGCGCTGAACGTGGCGGGAACGAGTGTGAGGTACATGAGGGAAAGATGGGATGGAGAAGTGTCGGAAGCATGGTGGGCGTACCTTTCGCGGATGAAGAGTCGTAACACGATTCGCGGAGAGAGCCCGAAGGACGGATATTCGTCGTTGGATGGGACATTGCGTACGTCACTAGATATCCTAGAGTCCAATTTGGGGAGCAGTGGGGAGATGGTTGATGATTTTTCGTTTCGAAAGATGCACCGGAGTCTGTGCGTTATGAAGAAGCAAGGCCGGATACCTTTGAGTTTAGTTGGAGATTTGTGGGAGATGGACGACGAGTGGACGGAATGGTGTGCAAAGCAGATGGAAAGGGTTGGATTAGTAGAAGTGCAGTATAAGAAGGGTTGTGGTGGGTTGCGGATGCATGATCTGACGCACGATTTCGCGGTGCAAGAAGCGAAGAAGAAGGAGGGTGTAGAAGAGTGGTGTAAGAAGATGGCGGATGTGTGCAGGGCAGGAGGAGCGTTGCTTGCGATGAGTGAGGACCGAGACGGGGAGGGTAGGAGCGCACGGCAGGAGTATGTTTTCGAGAACATATACCGTGTTCTGAGACAGGGTGGGTGTGTAGAGGAGCTGAAGAGACTATTTTTGAGTGCGCGATGGGTGAAGACAGTGATACAGAGAGGCGGGGTTTGGCAATACGAGGAAGCTGTGAAGGGATTGAGTAGAGAGTTGAAGCGAAAAAGAGGATGCGGGAAGGCGGGAATGGGACGGGTAGATGAGGATGCAGTGGATGCAATGGTTTTGATGATGCGGGCTGCGCGACTGAGTGTACCGTTTTGTGGTGAAAGTAGTGCCGGGATTTACTTTCAACTGTATGGGCGAGTGAAGCACAAGGCACGGGATTCAGGTTGTGTGCAAAAGATGCTGGAGGAAATTGAGAGATACGCACCTCGGCCTTGGGTGCAGCCTGTGAGTGAGTGTGTAGCGCGAGCCGATGGAAGGTTGGTGGAGCAGATTGTTCTGCCATATGGTACCGGACGAATTCAAGTGGGCATGGATTCCAGGGGTGAAGTGTATGGATGTCAGGTGGAGGAGTCCGGGGCAGAAGTAACAGTTTTCACGCAATCTGCTGAGAAGGAGACGAAGATGCTACGATTAGAAGGCGAGTTCGAAACGGAGAGCCAGAGCCCAGGGGACCTTCAAGCAAGAAGTGTAACCTCCGAAGTGACTGGAGCAAA
Source organism: Chondrus crispus (assembly GCF_000350225.1). Classification (NCBI taxonomy): domain Eukaryota; phylum Rhodophyta; class Florideophyceae; order Gigartinales; family Gigartinaceae; genus Chondrus; species Chondrus crispus. Next base: position 363,315 of record NW_005178601.1, on the reverse strand, counting down.
ACGGAGCGTGATGAGAGCTACCTGCGCTTCTTTCTGTGAGAGGAAGGGGTATGTTGTTGTGGGATATGAAGACGGGACGTTAAGGCTGTGGAGTATGTCGGAAAAGAAAGTATTGAGAAGTTTCCGCGGTCATAGGTCGCGAGTGGTTTGCGTTGCGATGAGTGGGGACGGAAGACGTGTGGTATCTGGATCTGGATCTGGATGGAACAAGAGCGTGCGGGTGTGGGACGTAGAGACCGGATCACAAGTCGGGGACGCGTTAGTTGGACACACAGACTGTGTGTATAGCGTTGCGATGAGTGAGGACGGAAAACGTGTTGTATCTGGATCGTGGGACAAGAGCGTGCGGGTGTGGGACGTGGAGACGGGAGCACAAGTCGGGGACGCGTTACTTGGACACACGGATTCGGTGAAGAGTGTTGCGATGAGTGGGGACGGAAGACGTGTGGTATCTGGATCGTACGACAAGAGCGTGCGGGTGTGGGACGTGGAGACGGGAGCTCAAGTCGGGGACGCGTTACTTGGACACACGAATCGGGTGGTAAGCGTTGCGATGAGTGAGAACGGAAGACGTGTGGTATCTGGATCGTGGGACAAGAGCGTGCGGGTGTGGGACGTGGAGACGGGAACACAAGTCGGGGACACGTTAGTTGGACACACGGGTTGGGTGATTAGCGTTGCGATGAGTGGGGACGGAAGACGCGTGGTATCTGGATCCAGGGACAAGAGCGTGCGGGTGTGGGACGTGGAGACGGGAGCACAAGTTGGAGACAAGTTAGTTGGACACACGAATCGGGTGGTAAGCGTTGCGATGAGTGGGGACGGAAGACGTGTGGCATCTGGATCCAGGGACAAGAGCGTGCGGGTGTGGGACGTGGAGACGGGAGCACAAGTTGGGGACGCGTTACTTGGACACACGGATCGGGTGGTAAGCGTTGCGATGAGTAGGGACGGAAGGCACGTGGTATCTGGATCGTGGGACAAGAGCGTGCGGGTGTGGGACGTGGAGACGGGAGCACAAGTCGGGGACGCGTTACTTGGACACACGGATTCGGTGAAGAGTGTTGCGATGAGTGGGGACGGAAGACGCGTGGTATCTGGATCTAGGGACAAGAGCGTGCGGGTGTGGGACGTGGAGAGAGGGATCACACTTCATACCGGGAGGGTATGGGAATGGAAAAAAATCACGAGTCGGTTCCTGGGGAGGACAGGCTCGTGTACTGCTTCTCGCGCAGGACGAACATCAGGAATATTTGTAAGGGAGGGAGGAATTGTGCAAAAACGAGAGGATGGGTCTGAGGATGTCTTGGCCCAGGTGGACGGTGCAATAGACCTGCAGATAGACCACGATCATGGGGTCATATTCGGACGGTCCGGTCATTTGGTTGTTATCATGAAGCTAGTGGTGTAAGGGTAGATTGCGAAAAGCGATACTGTAAACGTTTGCTACCAGAGACATTACAGTAGTACAGTACACTGATCACAGTATTTAACCTAGACACACAAAATAGTATGGATTCAAAATTAATATGGTCCAGATTAATTGTTGTGACCAGCCCTCCTCCTCCGCTTATCATATTGCCGGCTAATACAGTATTACGGATGATTCGAACCGGTTTGGCCCTCAATTAAAACGGTTTGTGAGAGGAAAAGCAGCTGTAACATGAGCTACCACTCGAGTGGTACAGGAGTTTTATTGCGGAACATCGCAATAATTTTGATGGTGCTCCAATCGAATGAAGAGTCGTGGCAATGCGTATGATGACTGCGTCCAGGTTAAATATATCACCAAAAAATAAAATGGTCATGCTTATTTGAGAATTCCACAGGAATTGGCCTGGATTCAAAATTAACATGGTCTAGTGTCTAGGTGACAAATGGCCTCATATGAGGTCACTTTTCAACTTAATTTTTCTCGACTTGTGCGAGCTGAACAAAATGGAAAAAGATACTCTCGCCACCGCAGTTGACTTCTGCGCTTTGGAAGGGTGGAGCTTGGTGAGATCTGCACGTCCTTTCCAGGCTTTTTGAGAATACCTAAAGAAGAAGCTTTTTTAAAGAACATCAAAACGTTTTTTGTTGATATCTTCGAAACCAAAACGCCTGTTTAAAATATCATCCGATTGTTGAAACTATATTAGATTCTTAGTATTTCTGTGTATTCATAACTGCTATCCCGATGTTTTGCAGGAAGCTATTACCGAGGGAATATTGGTTAAAGAAATGGTGTCTAAACTGATTTTATAAAATTTCGATTTAATGTATACATTTTTGCAAAAAAAAACCCGGCCTCATATGAGGCAAATTGCCGGTCGTCTAGACACTAGATTATTTGATGTGTGCAACTGGAAATATGAGCTTCAAAATTAACCTGGCCCAGGTTAAATACTGTGATCGGGTGTAGTACAGTAACAGTATGCTGGGTACAGGTGCACACGTGCACACGTGTGAGAAGAATACGGACACCTATGCACACGCATGCACACATGTGAGAAGAATCCAGTACAGTGGGGACCACGATTTAAGAGCAGCCCGTGCCAACCCCTTCATACTGCTCTTAATCCGAGGTTGCTACTATTCAAGAAATCCCCCACAGGATGCCCATTTTACTCCTTAGAACGCTGTAGCATCTCACCAATAAGCAGTTGCCTAGACCCGTACTGCGACCAATTCCAAAACGCTTCATCACAGAAGAGGCGCTCGCGCCATTTTGAAGACAACGCGCAGCCTCGGCTTTCTCTTTCAACGAAGGCGCTTGCGCCTCTTCAGCGAGCCGTGGGTCACTGGTGGAAAGTGAGAGGTCATTTCGGAGCACCGCATTGATCCACCGTATTGATCCACCGTATTGATCCGTGCGTCGGAGAAATGGAACAGGCGGACTGTGGGCGGGACTTCTGAGATGCGTTTGAAATACCAGCCGAGAAAGGGACTGTGTGATAGGAATTACAGTGTTTGACGGTGGTTGAAGTTATGATACCGTGCCAAGCGAAAATGGTGCTCTTACTGCGAGGTCGTTCTTACTCAAAGTGCTCTTATATCGCGACCCCCCCCCCCTGTAATGGCAAGCGAGGCAACTTTTTCTTTTTCTTTAAATTTTGTGGTGCACGGAACGATTCCTCGTTCATTTTGTTCCCTCAAAAGTCCACTCACCCGAAGAGGCAGACGCCGAAGTCGAGTGACGGACGGCATGTGTGCGCGTGTTACGTGGACACGTATGACTGTCTATGGCGTTCATGACAAATTTTACTATTCCATTTTACCATAATTTACCATAAAATTTGAGCTTCCATTCTCATTCACGATTCACAGACATTCCCCTCCTCCATCGTGCCCCTCCTCCTTCGTGCCCCTCCTCCTTCGTGCCAAGCAGCGGCGCAGCGGCTCGCCAAGTCTCTGCCATCCGACAACGTCCTTCCCTCTCCCTTTACGGAACGTCGGCCTCGTCACTCAATCCAATTAGGAACACCGTCTCTGCAAGGGGCATCGGTGAACATGTGGGAGATCACCACTGGGCAAAAGGGAGAGTGTCGTGGCCGGCACAGGTGAAACAAGCGGCCCCCAGTGACAGATCCACCGCTGTCCGATACAGCCAGCAGCGAGACGGATCAGTAGGAGCGATCGTAGAGACGACCAAGTAAAGAGGTTGCCTGAGTTTGTCGATTCACCAGTGGAATGAGTTTATTTTTCTAACTTTCAGGGGGGGCCGTGGCAGCTATGCAACTCTGCTGAAACACGTGTTACACGTTTCCACAGAAACTATCCTCGCTGTTACTGTAATTCACAAGGGGTGCAAGTAATACTCCTTCCACGCCCTCGTTCCCGCTGCTCCCTCTTCCACGTCTCCTCCCCTGTCCCACCCCATCAGCACCTGCACCTCTCGGCGAGCGCCCTCGTCCGCCACACCAGCCGCTCGTTCTCGCGCTCTACCGCGCGCATTCCCCCCGTCTTCCACGCCCCCCGCACCTTCTCCCTCCCGCGGCTCCGCCTCGTGCTCGCCCGGTCCCGCGCCGCCCTCGCCCTCCACACTGCCACGCGCGCCGCTTTCGCCGCCTTTGCCGCCTTTGCCGCCTTTGCCGCCTTTGCCACCGCCGCCCCGCCGCCACCGCGCTCCGCCAGCAGCGACAGCAGTATGTCCAGCTCCGCGAGCGCGCCCCCGCCCCTTCCATCCCGCTGCTGCTGCTGCCGCCGCTCATCCTCGCACGTTGCCGGTGCCGGGCGGGGCGGGGGGGATGCTTGCCCGCGCATCGCAGCGCGCGGCGGCCCCGACTTCTGTGCACACCGCCCGCGCGCGCGCGAGCAAGTAGAGTCGCAGTGGGGAAGCGTCCGTCACGCGAATACGACGCGGCGGGCGCACGCGCGCTGTCCATGCGTGCGTCGGGTGGGCTGCGCGCGCGCACACACAAGGGAGAGGGGGGAGGGAGACACGACGCGTCGAGGTTAGGGCGCGCGCTTCTGGCGGCCGGCGCGGGCGGCGGCGGGGATGCGCGCATCGCTGCGCGCGGGCGGGAAGCAGGGCGGCATTGTGCTTGCGCCGCAGGTCGCGCGTGGTTTGAGCGGGAAGCGTTTGCGTGCGGAGATGCAGCAATGCTACGTGCGGCTTAGAAGACGCACGGCCGCGCGATTCGCGCTACCCCGCCGGCGTGGGCCACCTGCCCGCACCTCAGCGACTGCGGCCGGCCGCTCCCCGCGTGGGGCGCAGCAACGCAGGCACGTGGAGAGAGGGCGCAGTTGCACGCGGCGGACGGCGGCCCGGGTAAACTGGAATGCCTCTTGTATCTGCAGCAGTCGCGCGGGGAGGCCGCCGGGCGCCACAGGTGGCCGCGCGCGCCTTTTGATCGCGCGCCCCCGCCGGGCGGCCACACACTCGGCGCGCCGTCTTCTTGGCTGGCGGCCGAGAGGCTCCGGAGGGGCCATGCGTTCTATGCAGGCCGTCGCTTTACTCGCCGACGACATGCACAGCAACGGCGTCATGCTCCCCACCCGGAGCAACTCTCGCTCCACGTCGGGATTGCCAATAATCACATGCCGTCCCTCGCCTACGCGTCCCGGAATGCCCTTTCCAGACGCGCACCACCCACCCACCGTCGGTGACGAGTTCAATAAGCGCTCTGCGTACAATGCCCCCACAATGACTGATCCGCACACCCCTGACACCGCCGACAACTGTCCTGCCTCCTCTGTCTCTGATCTCCCCGTCCCCGTAGCGTGCCGCCTACGCCAAGCCATATATTTTATAAATACGCGAACGCGAGATTGCCTGGGTTGTTTTGCGTTGCTTTAGAGCTGGTGAATCACTGCAACTCTCCTGGAGCTTCACGCGGTGAAGCAATGCAAGTCCCGTTTCCAGTGTGGTGACAAGAACGCTGCGTCGGTGTCCGTGAACATGTGAAGGAGATGGCGAAGGATCGAAACTGCAAGAGGGTGTGATCTCTGGCACTCGTGTACTTGGTGTACACGTGAGGTGTGGGTGAATCATGACTCTGCACGCCTGCCTGCCTCTTCGTATAAATACAAAATCGGCATTCCTCCCTTCACCCACCCCCAGTTTTACCATTGCACAGTTCATTAACAATCATTACAGCACAGCACCGAAATGTTTAATTTATTTCCTTTGTTTTTCTGGGACGAAGTCCCACATCTGTCCCCCGCAGCGGCGGGCCCTGTCCCCGCATACATCCGAGCCCCCGGCGAGCCACGCCGCCCACCCGGCCCCGTATGGCTTGCAATGCAGAGGCAGATGACGCCATTGCATAGCGCCAGAAGCACAGTGGGAGTGCACTTGCTGTGAAGGACGGGCGACAGGGATGCCATCGCGGCGAGGGATGGGGAGCTAGGTTAGAAGGAGGATGTGTCTGGTGTCATGTGCCTGGAGCGGGGGGGACACGTCCGCATCCGTGCTTCATTGCTCGGCCGCCCCTCCGTTAGGGTCTCTCAGCGACCTACTTGTACGCCGTCTCTGCCAGCGGCACGGCACTGTATGACTTGAGACAGTCGCGCGTCACTTTGCATGTGGGCGAGCTTTCTGTCTTGTCCATCCAAGCTCACAGACCGGTTCACGCTGTGACGGTGTCCAGCAAGTCCAGCTGCCCACTCGGCACATGACTCCACTTTGGGGGAACGTTAAGGCAGGATACCGTACGTGCCCTCCGCGAGGGTACTGTAGTCGTATCGTCCTGCGGTACCCTTCGAAGGGTACCAGGGGAAGGGTACGGCTTTCGTTGCAATACAGTAAAGTACATAACTGTAATACCGATGCACAAGCCCCTGGAGTACAGCACTGCATCATACTGCATCATACGCCTCCCTGGATTCCCTTGGAGCTCCCACTGCTGACGTAAAAGTCTTGTTTGTGCGTCGCGAGAGCAGCCTTACTAAACTCACGATGTGCCAACACCGCAGCGACAATCCGCACAACCGCCGCCCTCTCCTTTGACGACCGTAGGAAATCACTCCAAAACTCACTGTCAAGCGGGCACTTACCGTAAAACAGCTGTGGGCCACTGAATGCGCTGCACTTATTCGCAACGCGAAATGTGGAAGCATACCTTTCCCGCCCCCTCTGCGAGACGACCAAGAACGAAACACAACGACTACCAACGACTGGCAACGACAAGAGAAAGAAAGATTCCGAGAGAGGGAGACATAGAGAGCAGCTAGCGCCGCTTTGCCACCGCCGCCAATTCAAATCAGAACAACACGCCCTAATCCCAAACACCATGGCTGATCCGTACAGTATCTTGGGCCTCACCGGCCTCGTTGAGCAAGTCGTCTGCCTCATCGTAAGTCTCATCGAACGACACAAAGCCTACAAGGAAAACAAAACGCTCTCTACCGAAATTGTCACCGCCTACACCACCTTGTATGCGGACATCACCAAGCTGAAAGACATGCCGATCCATGGAACTTCGTCGCAGCACACGGACTTGCTCCAACGTGAAATCGAGGGCCTCTATAGCTACATATTGAAGTTCTTCGATGAGCTGCGGAAAGAGTCGGACAACCCAAAAGCGAGACTCGGTGCGTTCGCCTCTGCAGTGGGAGATAGAAAAGTACCAGAGAAGCGCAAGCACCCAAAAAAGAGACTCCGTGCGTTCGCCTCTGCAATGAGCTCCGCAATGAGAGATAAGGAAGTCCTAGAGACACGCAGGGAAGAAGCGGACCGCCTTCACGATCGTATTCTACGAGCAAGCACGAGCATCGATACTCGCGCAGCAGTCGAGCAAGAAGCGGACCGCCTTCACGATCGTATTCAACAGGTAAGCGCGGCCGTCAAGTCGATCAGGGGAGGAACGGGTGATGTGTTCAGGGCGTTGATAAGAGCCGAACGTAATGCCTCGTCGATATATGTGAAGCTTGATTCTCAGGGGAACGATGGATTACCGAACACGTGTGAGTCGCGTCTAAAAGCGGCTGTGCTACAGAGAGATAGGAACGAGCAAGTGGGTGCGACAGCAGTGGGGCAGGGCGGAGTCGGGAAGACATGCGCTCTACGAGCGATCGCACACGACGTTGAGATTAAGGCAGAGTTTTCGGGAGGAGTGTACTTCATGTCGTTGGGGAAAGACGGAAACGTGGGACGGCTGATTGAAGAACTGTGTGTGATTGTGGAAGCGTCCGGTGGCATCCAGACGGCTGCGGAAATGCGAGAGCAGAGCGAGTTTGAAAGGGTGTTAGCGAAGGTACACGCATGGTTTTGTAGTCATGTGTGTCTGTTTATCATTGATGATGTGTGGGTGATGAATGATATAGACGCGAATATCCTTCAAAAGTTGTCTGTTCTGGCTGATACTGCAGGGGGCAGCGGGGAAAGGAGGAGCAGACTACTGTACTCCACGAGGGATAGGGAGCTGTGTCAGATCGGGGAGCGGGTTGCTTTCGAGTCGAGGGAGAAGGTAGGGAAAGAAGCAATTGACATGCTTGTGCACGCGAGTGAGGCGAATCGAGAGGAAGTGGATGATGCGAGATGCAAAGAGGCCGTGGGTGAAATACTGGAAATGTGTGGCGGATTGCCGCTTGCGCTGAACGTGGCGGGAACGAGTGTGAGGTACATGAGGGAAAGATGGGAGGGAGAAGTATCAGAAGCATGGGGGGCGTATCTTTCGATGATGAAGAGTCGTAACACGATTCGCGGGAAGAGTCCGAAGGACGGATATTCGTCGTTGGATGGGACATTGCATACGTCACTAGATATCCTGGAGTCCAATGTGGGGAGCAGTGGGGAGGCGGTTGGTGAGTTTTCGTTTCGAAAGATGCACCGGAGTCTGTGCGTTATGAAGAAGCAAGACCGGATACCTTTGAGTTTGGTTGGAGATTTGTGGGAGCTGGACGACGAGAGGACGGAATGGTGTGCAAAGGAGATGGAAAGGGTTGGATTAGTAGAAATACAGTATGAGAAGGGTTGTGGTGGGTTACGGGTGCATGATCTGACTCACGATTTCGCGGTGCAAGAAGCGAAGAAGGAAGAGGGTGTAGAAGAGTGGTGTAAGAAGATGGCGGATGTATGCAGGGCAGGAGGAGGGTTGCTTGCAATGAGTGAGGGCGGAGACAGAGAGGGCGAGAGCGCACGGGAGGAATATGTTTTCGAGAACATATACCGTGTTCTGAGACAGGGTGGGTGTGTAGAAGAGCTGAAGAGACTATTTTTGAGTGCGCGATGGGTGAAGACAGTGCTACAGAGAGGCGGGGTTTGGCAATATGAGGAAGCTGTGAAGGGATTGAGTAGAGACTTGAAGCGGAAAAGAGGGAGCTCGAAAGTGGGAAGGGGACGTGTAGATGAGGATGCAGTGGATGCAGTGGATGCAATGATTTTGATGATGCGAGCTGCGCGACTGAGTGTACCGTTTTGTGGTGAAAGCAGTGCTGGGATTTACTTTCAACTATACGGGCGAGTGAAGCACAAGGCACGGGATTCAGGTTGTGTGCAAAAGATGCTGGAGGAAATTGAGAGATACGCACCTCGGCCTTGGGTGCGGCCTGTGAATGAGTGTGTAGCGCGAGCCGATGGAAGGTTAGTGGAGCAGATTGTCCTCCCGTTTGACAATTGCGAAGGCATTCAAGTGGGCGTAGATTCCAGGGGTGAAGTGTATGGATGTCTGATAGACTCGTCCAGGGGAGAAGTAACAGTTTTCACGCAATCTGCTGAGAAGGAGACGAAGATGGTTCGATTAGAAGGCGAGTTCGAAACGGAGAGCCAGAGCCCAGGGTACCTTGAAGCACGAAGTGTAACCTCCCAAGTGACCCCACTGTGGGAGAGATATCCCACAACACCATACCTTGAAGCACGAAGTGTAACCTCCCAAGTGACTGGAAAGAGACGGAGCGTGACGAGAGCTACCTGCGCTTCTTTCTGTGAGAGGAAGGGGTATGTTGTTGTGGGATATGAAGACGGGACGTTAAGGCTGTGGAGTACGTCGGAGAGGAAAGTATTGAGAAGTTTCCGCGGTCACAGGTCGGAAGTGAGTTGCGTTGCGATGAGTGGGGACGGAAGACGTGTGGTATCTGGTTCCCAGGACAAGGGCGTGCGGGTGTGGGACGTGGAGACGGGAGCACAAGTCGGGCATGCGTTAGTTGGACACACGAGTTCTGTGTCTAGCGTTGCGATGAGTGGGGACGGAAGACGTGTGGTATCTGGTTCCCAGGACAAGAGCGTGCGGGTGTGGGACGTGGAGACGGGAGCACAAGTCGGGGACGCGTTAGTTGGTCACACGTGGTATGTGTTAAGCGTTGCGATTAGCGGGGACGGAAGACGTGTAGTATCTGGATCGTCTGACGACAGCGTGCGGGTGTGGGACGTGGAGACGGGAGCACAAGTCGGGCATGCGTTAGTTGGACACACGGATTGTGTGGTTAGCGTTGCGATGAGTGGGGACGGAAGACGTGTGGTATCTGGATCCCGGGACAAGAGCATGCGGGTGTGGGACATGGAGACGGGAGCACAAGTCGGGGACGCGTTAGTTGGACACGTTGAAGAAGTGTCTGGCGTAGCAATGAGTGGGGACGGAAGACGTGTGGTATCTGGTTCCCAGGACAAGAGCGTGCGGGTGTGGGACGTGGAGACGGGAGCACAAGTCGGGCATGCGTTAGTTGGACACACGGATTATGTGTCTAGCGTTGCGATGAGTGGGGACGGAAAACGTGTGGTATCTGGATCTTGGGACGAGAGCGTGCGGGTGTGGGACGTGGAGGCGGGAGCACAAGTCGGGGACGCGTTAGTTGGACACACGCGAAGGGTGGTTAGCGTTGCGATGAGTACAGATGGAAGGCGTGTGGTATCTGGATCGTCTGACGACAGCGTGCGGGTGTGGGACGTGGAGACGGGAGCACAAGTCGGGGACGCGTTAGATGGACCCACGGATTGTGTGTTTAGCGTTGCGATGAGTGGGGACGGAAAACGTGTGGCATCTGTAACGTGGTACGATGAAGAGCAGATGTGGGGCGTGGATGTGTGGGACGTGGAGAGAGGGATCAGACTTCATGACGGGATGGAACAGGTAGAGGATTTGGAAGAAATCACGAGTCGGTTCCTGAGGACGGCAGACATGGGTACTGCTTCTCGCGCAGGACGAACATCACAAATATTTTCAACGGAGCGAGAAATTGTGCAAAGGCGAGAGGATGGGTCTGAGACTGTCTTGGTCCAGTTGGAGGGTGATGCAGACTTGCAGATAGACCAGGATCATGGGGTCATATTCGGATGGTCGGGTCATTTGGTTGTTATCATGAAGCTAGTGGTGTAAATTGCGAAAAGCGATAAACGCTTGCCGCCCGAGACATTAGTAATATGCGTTGCAACTGCGCGCGGTAGTAGTGGGGAGGGTTTTTTCTGTTTTGTTATGCTTGCCTGAGAAGCTTGCTTGATAGACGTAGCAGTCCATGTCTTTGTATGTATGAACTACCGACCTGCTTCCCGTCATCGTGCCCTCTTGTGCTCACTACGATATCTTGCATCTTGTGCAATAACGTGCAGGCACCTGGCCGTCAGATGCGCCAGTTGCGAGCGAGTAAAGATGTAGAGTTTGTAAGTGAATCAAGGGTGTGTTCAGAAGCGTTGCAGACCCGCTCAAGGTGGGGCGTGCATCTCAATGTTGAGAGGCGATGGGTACACGTGCACAGGTCCACACGTGTGAGAAGAATAGTGGCAAAGGAGGCCAGCTTAGGGTGTGTCTTAACTTGCCCGGGTTTGCTTTGCTTGCCCGAGTTTGCCGGTCATTTATTAATTTATTAATGTAAGTACACGCCTTCCCCTTACGTTAGTAGTGGACAGGTGTCCCAGAGCGACGGTGCTGACTTACAGAGGCATACAGCGCCATAAATTGCCAGAACACAACGGGGAGGACACTGTGGGTTCTACAAATTCGCTCCGAGGACGCATCGACAGGGACGTGACATGCTGCAGCGTCAAACAACTTCGCCCGAGGGACGCGTCGACATGGACGCGAGACGCTGCAGCGTCGCTCGCTTCCGACCCAGAACGTGGCCATTGCGGGTGATCCCAGATCACCGGGATAAATAATTGATCTCACCCCCTACTTCTCTCCTTACTACTCCGCGGGATAGCGTATCTATCGCCGGCGCTGTTTGGTCAAAAAACGGATCTACAACCACTGCCCAGTATCGCCGTTCGCCTCCCCTCCTTTCTTCTCAATCTAATCACTCCTACGCAATGCACGGCAATAGAATCATCACTGCTACGACCGCACTAACCGCAACCGCAGCTCTATTCTCCCTCCTTTCATTTCACCAAGCTATTTCAAACTATCCTCGACCCCGAAAATTCACAAAGCCCTTAGATCTCCGACGGGGATGGACCTTTGTCAGAGCCAACAGAATTTTTAACGACAAAGAATTCAGTCGTACATACCGTATGGAGGGGGGATAATATTTGGTCAGAAACGCCCGCTGCAGACGAGGAAGCAATAGTGAGAGACTTTGCGTTGGTGGCCCCCGTCTTCCGAATGGTGGGAGTCGGAGAGATGCGCCAGAGGCGCGGAGAACGGCGCACGTGGCATTGAGGTGTGGAAGCCATTTTCAGGAAAGTAGTAGGCAGAGAGGTGCTTCGTAGAGTTGGGTTGCCTTTGCGAGATGGCAGGTGCATAGATTTTTGCAAAGGGGGAGTTGAGGATGTTTTCGGCAAGGGGCAAGCACTGCGTCCACCGGAGCACAGCGTCCAAATTCGAAAGTTACAAACTTACAAAAGTAGCCAATATATGATTGACATTTGTCATTACACACTGACATAACTTGAGCTTGCAGTGTAGGGTCGTACTTAGTTTCAAATCATATATTAACGCCCAGTAGCCAATAGTAGTGCAAATCATGGCTCCGGGCAAGCAAACCCGGGCAAACTCGGGCAAGTTAAGACCCTCCCTTATTTCTTCAATTTTACCATAAACTTCAATTTATATAAATTTGAGCTTCCATCTTCTCATTCACGGCGCACAGGCATTGTTCCCCTGCCATTCCCCTTGCGGTGCGAGGAACGATACCCCATTTATTGTTGCCTGGAGCCCTCAGGCTCCTAAGAGTGGACACCGTCGTCGTGCAGGGACGGTGTCGGGACATGGCTATCGTGTTACATGTGTACACGTGTTCCCATTTATGGCTACAGTGGTGCTCCTCAATAGTTCGCAGTTGAATAGTTCGTTTGGTCAATAGTTCGCCTTTCGGACCATGTCACGCCTTCTCAGACGTGTACACGTGTACTCGTGTAGACGGTTGTGGTCCCGACCGTTGTTTGAGGGAGTGGAGGTTTTAGCAGAAAGGACAGGTCTTATTGCAGCCAGCGAAGGGCTTCGCCGGGCAAAACGAGTCTTTTTCGAGACCTACCGAAAGCAGACAAGGAATAGAACACGGCAGACAATCATTTCAGAGCATTCTAAGCAATAAATGGACATGTGCCAGAAAGGCGAGCATAATAGTTCGTTCTGTCAATAGTTCGTATCTCTGGGTCCTGGCACGGGGGCGAACTATTGAGAGGTACCTACTGTATCGTGACACCCCTCCTTCGTGCCCCTCCCCTCCTCGTGCCCATCCCCTCCTCGTGCCCCTCCTCCTTCGTGCTAAGCAGCGGCCTGCCAAGTCTCTGCCATCCGACAACGTCCTTCCCTCTCCGTTTACAGAACGTCGGCGCCGTCACTCAATCTAATTAAGGGCGCCGCCTCTGCAAGGGGAATCGGTTGTCGTGTGAGAGAAAAGCACTTGACAAAAAGGGAAAGTATCGTGGCCGGCACAGGTTAAACAAGCGGCCCCCAGTGACAGACTGACCGCGATAAGCTGTCCGATCACAGGCAGCAGCGAGACGAATAAGTAGGATCGTGAGTAGAGACGACCATGTATCATAAAGAGGTTTTACAGTATGAGTTTGTCGATTCAACAGTGGCAGCTGCAACTCTGCTGGAACACGTGTTACACGTTTCCGCGGAAAACTATCCTCGCTGTTACTGTAATTCATGTTACTGGCCCAGTAGTACTCTTCCACGCCCCCGTTCCCACTACTGTACTGTTGTGAACCAGCCTACGTGTTAGCGCATAGTATTTGTGAACTGGTAGATACAGGTTGAACACGTTTTACACATTACGATTATGAAACGGGGTCATACTGAAAGTGCACGTGTCACAATTGACGCAGCCGCAATGCGCCGTGGCCGTTCAGTGAGGGGTCACATAGGCAGAACTCAGGGAATGGAGGCACTCTAAGAGAGTGCAAAAGGCAGCGAACGCAAAAAGAAAGAGCGCAGAGAAACGGGAATCGCAGGACGAGAGGAGGGAAGAATGATAGGTACTTAATAGGGAAGCTAGAGTACGATAGTCTAAAGAAAAAGAGTCCGGGCAGTGGGTACCCTTCCCGGAAAGGTCAATTCCTGACAATGGTCAATTCCGGACAAAATTAAACCCGCGTCCAGTGAACCATCACCAATGAATGCAAGGGCCACAAAACATAGCCAAAGGGCAGACAACAGCAAGGACAGTGCGCTGGTAGCTTTCAAAATCAGAAAAGGCGGGATCCCTGAGCGTGACGTAGATTCGTCGAGAGGGCGGTGCATTTATAGCGGTCTCCGTCAATGAAAATTAGGGATAGCATCTTATATAGTCTTTTACAGTCGCCAAGTCACCTTTTGGCCACACCGCAATGGCATTCTCAATGAGACAGCAGACAAAACGGATCAAAAGGCAGAATGAGAAGGCTTCGAAGCGCATGAAGAGCAAAGCTGCCGCAGTGCAGCTTTTGAGAGACACAACAATATCGTTGCGTGCCATATCGAAAGCGACAGGTTTGAGTAGGTCAGTTGTTGGGGAACTTAAAGAGCTGGTCCGGAGATTAGATCCTGAAAGTATCAGCTACCAGGAGACAGATAGGAAACTGTCACAACCAGGGAGACGGACGGTTCTGACAGAGGATGAGGAAAAAATGATAGCACAGCGCCTTGTTTTTGCTGCACAACGTGAATTTGCTGCCGATGTTGAAACATTAAGGACCATGATGGCTAGAATAGCTGCCGATGGCCGCGTGAATTGGAAGAATGGCATCCCTAGTTACGATGCAGTGCGATCTTGTAGATCACGTCATCGAGAACTAACATTTCGAAATTACGAATGCAAAGACAAGGCAAAGCTGAAAAGAGAATTATTCGGTCATGTGTCACGTTACTTCGAAATATTAGAGACTATTAACGACAAACATCCCGGAATCCTGCTTGATGGGGATCGCGTTTGGAACATAGATGAAACTGCGGTGGATGCAACATTCGGCAAGCGTGAAAAAGTGTTTGGTCCCTCCGATACGCATCATGGTGGTTTCATAGCCTCTTCCAAGACACAAGGAGTAGACAAACACATAACTGCCGTTGTTGCACATCTGGTCGAGTCGCTCCACCGTTCTTCATAGTGGCTGGAAAATATGTCATGTCAAGTTGGCTGGAGCCTTTGCCAAAAATGTTTGGCAAAAGTGGAAGCGATTGCTATCCGTTTCAATGCCATGGATGGTTCCCGGCTGACGAAGTCGTAAAGTGCAGTGGGAATGGATCGATGGAAATGGATCTACTTGCCGCATACATGACACACCCCAATAATTTTGTCCGAAAGTTTGTCAACACAAGCCAACACTATGTTGTTTCTCTTGATGGCCACGCATCACGTAATGGTTTGAAGTGGCTCGAGGTTTGTGAAAAGAACAACTGTGAAATTGTGTGTTCACCCGCTAACACATCTCACTTTTTACAACCTTGTGACCAAATGGTCAACAAGGAGTTCAAGGTTGCTATTCGCGAGATACGAGATGAATTCTACAAATCTCAAACGGTGTCAACACGAGGCGTACAGTTTAACCTTATATGCGGAGTCTACGCATTCTCACGCATCACAACGCAAGGCGTTCGGGATTCATTCAGCAGAACTGGACTGTATCCTTTCAATCCAGGATTTGCTCAGACGTTTTTAGATCGGAAGCAGACTGCTGTCAGCGACGAAAAATTACTTGGTGCGGCGGTTTCGAGACCAGCAGTGCCTCAAAACACGGATTTATTTCCCCACACGAAGGAGCGCACACCGGATTTGGAGACTGTAGAGAAGGTTGACAGCATTATGAACGGCGAACTTGGGCCCTCTTTAAAACTGCAGCGCTTAAGCATGTTGCTGCAAAATTCAGGCACGGTTAACAACATCGTAATGGACACTGTGTCTTCACAATCGACATCTACTGCAAAGAGCAGCAACACAACACCAAAAAACGTGCGACTCTACTGCGGGGCTCCCGCTGAACATTTGACTGTCGGACTCATGATTCAGCGTCGTCTTGACAGGGAAAATGCCTAACAGGTGGCAGAATTGGCAAATCATGAGCGTCGAAAAGCGGCTGAGAGCCTGCGTAATGCTAAGAAAGAGGCAGCTCTGAGGAAGAGGAAATCTCGCGAGGATGAGCGAAAGAGGTTAAAGGACCAAAAACGTCAGGCTACTGAGGGAAAAGCTTCGAAAAGACGCAAAAAGGCAACGGCAAGAGGCTCTGAGGTGCGCTTGAAAGGGTCAGAGGGTTGTAGGGGAAGTCGAAAGAAGTGGCGAGCACAAAGAGAAAGCTGGAAGATATCTAAAGCTATTGTCGGGCAAATTGTTTCGGCTGTCCTGGCGAAGAATGTGCTGTCCGGAATTAACCGTTGTCGTAAAATTTTGTGAAACGGGTAGTTTGTTTTGTCACGCTTGTTGTTTTAGTTCCTGACCCTAGTTTGGCGCAAAAACCCACCAGGAGATAGCGAGAGGTGTGCTTTCTGCATTGGTCAGCTCGGAATTCGTCACGGGGATGTCACGAGAGTGCAAGGGCTGCGGCGCCAAAGTTGTCCGGAATTGACCTTTCCGGGAAGGGTAGGGCAGACCGAAACACGCCAGCCAAGTGCTGAATACATCGCAACGACCACAGACACGACCAGCCTTACTGTAGACAGAAGGGAGTCAGCCATATCAACATACGCTCTCTGTTGGTATGACAAGCAACGATTTCACAACTGTACTCCCTCTTCCACATCTCCACGTCGTCTTCCGCGCCTCCTGCACCTTCGTCCTCTCGCGGCTCCTCCTCGCGCTTGCCCGGTTCCGCGCCACCCTCGCCCTCCGCGCCACCCTCGCCCTCCGCACCACCACGCGCGCCGCTTTCGCCGCCGCCGCTGCCGCCGCCGCTGCCGCCGCCGCCGCCGCCGCCCCTGCGCTCTGCCAGCGGTGACAACAGCACGTCCAGCTCCTTGAGCGTGCCTGCCCTCCATCCCGCTGCTGCCGCCGCTGCTCATCCTCGCGCGCTGCCAGTTCCGGGGGGAGGGGGGGGGGAAGGTTGCCGCAGATTGCGGCGCGCCGCGGCCCCGACTTTTATGCGCCACGCCCGCGCGCGCGCGAGCAAGTAGAGTCGCGGCCGGGAAGCATCCGCCACGAAAATAGAACGCGGCGGGCCCACGCAAGGAAGAGGACGGGGGGGAGCGGGGGGAGGGTGCCACGGCGCATCGAGGTTAGGGCGCGCGCAACGGCGGCGGCGGCGCGCATCCGGACCTCCGCGCCTCGGGCGTGCGGGGCGGCGGCGGGGACGCGCGCACTTTGAAAGGGATGCGCGCATCGCTGCGCATGAGCCGAAAGTAGGGCGGCGTGGTGTTTGCGCTGCGAGTCGCGCGTGGTTTGAACGGGAAGCGTTTGCGGGCTTCATGCAGCGGTGCTATGTGCGGCTCAGAAGACGCACTGCTGCGCGATTCGCGCTACCCTGCCGGCACGTGCCATCCGCCCGCACCTCAGCGACTGCGACCGGCCGCGCCCCGCGTGGGGCGTGGCGACGTAGGAACGTGGAAAGGTGGCGCGGTTGCGCGCGGCGGACGGGGGCCCAGATAAGCTGAAATGCGACTTGTGTCTGCAGAAGTCGCGTGGGGAGGCCGCCGGGCGCAACAGGTGGCCGCGCGCGTTTTGATCGCGCGCTCCCGCCGGGCGGCCGCACACCCGGGGCGCCGTCTTCTTGGCTGGCGGCCGAGAGGCTCCAGGGGAGGCATGCCTTCCATGCAGGCCGTCACTTTACTCGCCGGCCACACGCACGGCAACGGCGCCATGTTCCCCACCTGGAGCCACTCGCTACACGTCGGGATTACCTATAATCGCATGCCGTCCCTCGCCTACGCGTCCCGGAATACCCTTTCCAGACGCGCACCACCCACCCACCGTCGGGGACGAGTTCGATAAGCGCTCTGCGTACAATGTCCCCACAATGACTGATCCGCACACCTCTAACACCGCAGACAACTTTCCTGCCGCCTCTGTCTCTGATCTCCCCGTCCCCGTAGCGTGCCGCCTTCGTCAAGCCATATATTTTATAAACACGCGAACGCGAGTGGGGAAACTGCGTGGGTTGTTTTGCGTTGCTTTTGAGCTGGTGATTCTGTATGCGTCACTGCATCTGTCGCAAAGAAGCTTAGATAATGTGGTGCAAGATCGATGACTCCGTTTACTGATGCCTATCGTGTCTCTACCTTATAAGGGAATGGGAGGGATCAGTGAGACGGCGGTGAATAAAGATGATCTAATTGCGCTGTCATGCGTGTGCTACGTGTGCACGTATGGCTCTCATGACAGATAATGGGTACAGCAAACTTAGAACCGATCAACTCCTCCTTGCTTACTACATCTTATTGTGATGGTAGCACCTCCTGCTATGAGTAC
Organism: Chondrus crispus; assembly: GCF_000350225.1. Classification (NCBI taxonomy): domain Eukaryota; phylum Rhodophyta; class Florideophyceae; order Gigartinales; family Gigartinaceae; genus Chondrus; species Chondrus crispus. The sequence goes on along the minus strand of NW_005178601.1, from coordinate 345,144 downwards.
CTCGTCCTTGCTTGGCTCAGGCGAAAAGTGATTACTCTTTCGTGTTAGCATGTGGAGAGAGCACCCCATTCTGTAGCCAAAATGATTGTAGTGTCTCTCCTTCTGTATCGCAGCTTGCGTCAACAACAACAGTCTCCAGTTAGATAGTTAGATACTGGCTGAGCAGCTCCGCCTCGCAAGCTGCTGGCAAACATAACGGAACTGCGACCTGATCAAAGTAAAGACATGGATCTATGCTTTTCTTCAGAATTCTCTATACCGCTCGCTCGCATTAGCAGCTCGCATCCGTCGGAGACGATGCCGCCGTGCGTCGGAAAACTGCTGCATCCGGATAATCAGAAGACTTTGAAGAGGACACCGCCGCGTGTCTGAAGCAGAAGATCGGTCACCTCCGTGCGTCCGTCGATAAGCAAGGTCGCCTCCGTGCGTTCCGGAGGAGAAGCTGCAGCAAAACGTCAGCGTAACAATCTCAAGCGCCTACTACATTTAAAAAATGGCTATCACTGTACCTGCTACATCGCGAATAGCAAGAATGTCGAAGGCTGAGGTGCAATTGACGTTGATGGTCGCTACAGTCAGTCTGAGAATAACAATTCTTCTCCGACGTTTCATGAGTTGTTCGGCATTCATCGATGTCATGGATGAGATGTGATTTGATGCTGGAGAGTGTAGGTTTCAGTGAAATGTAGGGCGCGCGGAATGGTGTAGTCGGTTATGACTAAAACAGATAAAGAGGTGAGTTTTGTTTTTGTTTGTTCAAGTTTGGAAGGAGGGAATAGAAAAAGTGTGTTGTGTACCACTGCAACTCTCCTGGAGCTTCACGCGGTGAAGCAATGCAAGTCCCGTTTCCAGTGTGGTGACAAAAACGCTGCGTCGGTGTCCGTGAACATGTGAAGGAGATGGCGAAGGATCGAAACTGCAAGAGGGTGTGATCTCTGGCACTCGTGTACTTGGTGTACACGTGAGGTGTGGGTGAATCATGACTCTGCACGGCTGCCTCTTCGCATAAATACAAAATCGGCATTCCTCCCTTCACCCACCCCCAGTTTTACCATTGCACTGTCGTATCTTACACGTGTACATAGCACTCCCACAGTACTTAACACCGTCGTCGCTCATGTCCCCAGTAAAGACGACCTAAGGTCTAGAGTCTCTCCTACAGGTTATAGGCCCTTTTCCTTTCCCGCTTCCACTGCCCACCCCCCTCATCCCCTTTCCCTCAACCCTCATCCAACCGGCCCACGGCCGATCATCACCTCACACAAGCACCCCAACCGGCCCACGGCCGATCATCACATCACACAACCGCCAAAACCGGCCCACGGCCGATCCGCACACCCCCCACACCAACCATTTCTTCTCCTGAGACTCCCCCACTATCCCTGACCTACTACCCCCCCTCCACGTCCCCAACTACCACCAATCATCCACCCACCATGGCATCCCCGCCCACACCTGACGGTCCCCACATTTCCGTCACTCAACTGACACTCACCAATTTCAACTATTGGCACAACAACCTGATCCTCGTAGCCTCCATCAACAATTGCGACGGCCACCTGGACAACAACCCTCCCCTCCCTACTGACACAGAAGACATCCGATCTCACACACGCCAGAAACGCTTTGCCCTTGCCCTTATCTTCCACAGTCTGTCCGAAGAAGTTCGATCCCTCCTATCTGACGACGACCTCCTTCTCTCTCCTTACGATTTATGCAACAGACTCCACGAGATTACCACCGCAAACCCCAGCAATGCTCCCTACCTGCTGACCGCCCTCGCTCGCGAGACAACTCTGCACCCCGGCACCCCTATGCTCGAATACCTTACACTCCACAAGAACATACGGACCCGGATGCGTGCCGTCAACTATCCTGGCATACAGGACAAAGGCACCGCTGCACAGTTTCTCCTGGACGGCTTACGTGACCACCCGGATTACAACCCGATCGCTCTCACCCTCCATGCCCAATCCAGCCTCCTCCCCATCGAACAAATAGAAGCACACCTTCTCCACGCAGAAAACTATCTGTCAAGGCAAACACCCCAACTTGCCCACCAAGCACACCCACCTCAACCCCGCCCGCACGGCCAGTACAACCCTCCCCGCGGCAACCGCAACGCCCGCCGCCCCAACCACTGGCGCGGCAAATGGTGCTCCTACCACGGCACCCCATCACACAACACGTACGAATGCATTTCAAAAATGCGAGAAGATGTTCACCACAGTGCACTTCAACAACAAGCCCTCAACCGTCCACGCCCATCCAACCACGCCAAATGGCCACAACCCCCGATCCGCCCCACACACGCCAACTGGCAACAGGCCCCGACTCGCCCCACGTCCCCACAGCACCAATACCACCCCAACAAGTGGAATACCGATCCCGACCCCATCTCGCAGCCACCCCCCACATCGTACGTACTTGACTCTGCTGCGTTCCCCACACACCTCCGTACTGCACCCCCCCACATGCCCCCTTCCTATGGCTCCACCCTAACCGCCAACGGCTCCCCCTCACCCATATCTCATCAGGGACCCGTGACCCTGCATCCACGTACCAACCTGGCCCACCCGGCCTCCATCCCACTCCGCCGAGCCATTGTGACACCCCACATCAAACATAATCTGCTTCCCATCCCACAACTATCCTCCCATGTCGACACAAATTTTCAAAAAGACAAGGCATATATTTGCCGTCGCCTCCCACCCCCACCCCCTTCCTCCATTATAACCACCGCCAAACTACGCCAAGGACTGTACCACGCCCAAATACCCACCTCCTTCACACCCCGCACGAGCGCACATGCCAATCTCACGAATCCCCCCCCCATTTCATCATACTTCCGCTCCGCCAAACCCCGATCCTCCGCACCCCCTCTCCCCAAACAGAAACCCCCTCATCATCCTCATCATCCCCATCTGACACTCCCCACGATCAAACACTCCCCACCCCCCTCCAAGATAACGATCACACCCCGCAAACCATCTCCGCCCCCCCTCAGCAAACCCCCATCTGCCTCCGACCTCGCCCACCACAACTATCATCTCAAACTGGGCCACATACACCCAAAGAAACTACACTACATGGCAACACACAACCTAGCCCCCGGACTGCCCCCTGCCCTCAAGTCCACTCCACCCCGCCTCACATGCACTGGCTGCCTTGTCGGGAAAAATTCCCGTGCCCCATTCCACAGCCACCCCCGTCAGGCACCCCCGGGACAACACATCCACACGGACATGTGCGGCCCCATCACACCCCTCTCTCCCAACAACAATCGCTACATGATAACCTTCATAGACGAAGGCAGCCGCAAGCTCTTTGCCTCCTTCCACCCAACACGCACTACAGCCGCTACCCACGTCAAATCATTCTTGACGTCGATCAAACCAATTCACGGACACACAGTCCGCCATGTCACAAGCGACAATGCGAAAGAGTATATCTCGCACGACCTCCGTGCATACTATACCGACCAACACATCACCCTCCACACCACCATGCCCCACATCCCGCAAGAACATTCCCGCGCAGAGAGAGCCAATCGCACAATTTTTGATCATGTCCGCGCGGCACTGTCCTCCTCTAACATGCCCCCACAGTTCAGGGAATATGCTGCTCGTGATTACATAGACAAATACAATCACACACCCCATCGCTTCAGCAAACAACTACCAGAGAGCCTCCGGTCTCCCACACCAGTCAATATCACTATCCTACTTCCCTTCGGACAACACGGATACGTAACCAACCCCGCACCAAAAACAAAGCTCCAACCCCGTGCCCAACTCCACCGCTATCTATACCGCGCAGACGCCACCCATTACGTCACCTGGAACCTCTCTACCAAGAAAACCATCCGCTGTCGAGCTTCCGATTCTATCTCGTACGACCCCCACATGGACTCCGTCCCCACCCAATCCAGAAAACAATTACCCCCACCCCCCACCCACAACAGCTCCCCCGTTCTACAGAACCACAACAACATCTGCACCCCCACCATCATACTCGATGATCACATCGAAACCCTCATGTCCATGCCCACATTCTGCCTCAACACCCTGAACTACGACGCAGAACCCGGCGACACGGCAACAAATCCACGCTCCCGTCGCGCGGCGCGCCGAGCACCGGACTCCCACCTATGGGAACACTCACGGAACGCCGAACTGGCCAGCCTTGAAAAACACGGCACACTCTCGTACATTCCCAAATCTACCCTTCTCCCGCTCAAATTCACATTGCGCCTCAAACGCGATGAAACCGACCATGTAATCTCCCGGAAAACTCGCTGCACAGCTCGCGGCGACAAACAAATCCCCCACGTCTATCACGACCCTGACAACGTCTCAACCCCCGTCGCCGACCGAGATGCTGTCCGCTGTGCCCTCGCCCTCGCTGCCGGCACCGCACTTATCGCTGAACACTGGGACCTAGAGTCCGCATTTCTCCACGAAATCCTCGGCCCGGAAGAAACAATATACGTGCACCAACTCCCGCAGCTGACGAGTCATACAAACACCCCGGCCATGTTGGTGTACTAACAGGCAACATCTACGGCACCAAACAAGCGTGCAAAATATTCACCTCAGGTCTCGCGAACAACCTCAAGCTATGGCACTATAGATGCCTCACCAGTGACAGCTGCACCTTTATGCTCCGCAATGAAGACAATCCACACTTCGTCCTCTTTGTTATCACTATAGGCGATCTTCAATCATCAACTCTCCACGCTCCAAATGACCGCAACGCCACCATCAAGTGCGGCGACTGTCGTATCTTAATTTTCTCCGCTTGATGCCGCCACCGATCATCCTCCACTCCTTGTAGTATCTTACACGTGTACATATCACTCCCACAGTACTTAACACCGTCGTCGCTCATGTCCCCAGTAAAGACGACCCAAGGTCTAGAGTCTCTCCTACAATTTATGACGCAGCCAACTTCGCCTACATGCAGAAGGATGATCTCTCGACTAAGTACGTAGTCTTGAGACCTCAAGACTACCACTTTCCTGAGCACTCTAGTGTCTATCAACCTAGCGTTATCATAACCTAATAGTCTGCGAATTTTGTTTCTTTTCAATTTTGATGTCATCCACCGTTTCAATTTTTCTTTTGGGAGGTTTCAGCCACCAAATTTTGCCAAAACAGATCGGGGTGTTCAAAGCTCACTATATGAATTTTGAATTTTCACTTTTTGATTGTGATGCAAGATCGATCGCTCGGTTTACTGTGATCGCGTCTCTATCTACCTTATGTAGGGATGGTAGCGATCCGTAGGCCGGCGGCGATCGTGGTGAGTTGATCGCTGTTGTACGTGTGCTACGTGTGTGTATATGGCTCTCATGACTGCTGACGCATTGCTGTTGCGGCGTCGACGTTTGTTTTTATGGCTCTCATGACACTCCCCCTGTCGACGGCGCTGCAGTTTTGCCGTCTGCAGTCGTGTGGTTTCTGAGCTGTAGTTTGGGGAGGAGGCGCGTGAATGCTTGACGACGCAGCGGTTTTGTGAGGATGTCCGCGAGTTGGTCGTCCGTGGGGACATGTGCAATGGCAATTGTGCCCTTTTGAGCCTGATGCGTGAGGTAGTGATGCCTCAGATCTATGAATTTTCGCCTCTTCGTCGGTCCCGTGCTGTTGGCAACGTGGATGGCGGACTGGTTGTCTATCATCAAGGGGGTCGGGGATTGCGGCAGCATTTGCACGTCCTGTAGCAGACGTCGGATCCACGTGGTCTGCTGTGCGGCGGAGGTGGCCGCAATATATTGTGCCTCACAGGTGGATAGGGCTGTGATGTTTTGCTTGAGGGACCCCCAACATATCGGTGTGCCGTTGTATGTGTGGAGGGTCCCCGATATGGACTTCCTGTCCGTGATGTCGGCAGCGAAATCGGCATCGGCATACGAAACAAGGAGGTTCTGGGGTTTCTCTTTGTCTGGTTGCTTGCCGGCTCGGTACGTGAGGCCTGTGTTTGGTGTGCCCTTGAGGTACCTTATCAGGCGTTTTAGTGCGTTCCAGTGCCTTTGTGTCGGGTTGTTGGCCGCTACTGCTAGTCTGTTTGCCAGGAAGTAGATGTCTGGTCGCGTCGAGTCAGCGACATAGCGTAGGTACCCAATGATCTGCTGGTATTTTTTGAGTGTGTGCAGTTGGGTCTCGTCTTTGTCTGTTGGCTTGTGGAGCAGGACACCGTCGCAGTATGGGGTGTCTTTGGCATTGCATTTGGCCATGTCCACTTGCTGTACTATGTACTTGATGGCGTTGGGCTGGGAGATGTGAATGTCTCCATTTTGGTGTCGTGTCACCGTCCATCCGAGAAAAGTCCTGTGTTCCCCTAGGCGTTTGATGTTGTACGCTTTCGCTAGGGCTGCGGCGAACTCGTCTTTGAGTTTCGCGGTTGAGGCGAGTACTGTGAAGTCATCCATGCTGACAGCAGCAATTATATGTTCTTTGCCTTTTTTTTGGACCAGAGGCACAGGTCTGCTTCGCTTTGCTTGAAGTTGTTTTTTCGTAGGAGTGTGAAGACTGCAGATAGGTATGTGTGGCCGGCGGATGGCGTCCCGTATATGTTCATGTTTAGTTTTCCGCCTTGGCAGGCATGTTTGTATGTGCCATTGAATCTGGCATGCTGTCTCACATATACTGTTTCTCCTCCGTTGTGCGCGAATTTTTCGTGTAGGTACGCTGACTTGATATCGATGTGTTCGATGTGCATGCGGTACTTGGCCGCTATTCCAAACATTGCGCGTACTGTGGTCTTGTCGGCCATGTACGTTGTAGTTTTGGATGGGTCGTAGTGCTTGTGTGGTAGCATTTTGTCCCCCCTTGCAGAGCATCGGGCTTTTCTCGATGCAATTTGTCCTTTGCTGTCCCTCTTGTAACGATATCCCATTTTTAGGGGTATCAGTTTCCGTTTCTGGGGGATTTCAGAGTCGGGTATCCACTGTACTACGTTCATGGCGTCGAGGTTGTCGAGTTCGGCGTTGTGGGCTTTTTCCCATTCGGCAGCGTCGGGGTATTTTTTGGCTTGTCCGGGGTGAGCTGGGGCGGGTGTGGTGCGTGTTATCTCTGTTGGCGTGCGATGCGGAGTGAAGGCTTTCGTGGCATATGTGCGTGAGGCTACAGGATCGGTGGTGCTGTGGTATGGTTGGAAGTTGACGCATCGAACTCGTCGTGGTCTGTTCGTGTCGAGTTCGAGGACCATTATGTGGTTTTCGTCGATGCCGTGGAAGTACCGGGCGGGTGTTGCCCTGTGTGCGAGTTTTGATATTTGTTTCCGATTTGCTAACTCTGGTACTGTGCCGAGCTGTCCGAACAACAGGAATTGTGGGACGTCGGGGGTTGCATTGGTCCACATGGTGTCGGGAAGGGTGTTGATCCCGTGGTGGAGTATATTGTTATACTTAAATGCAGCGTCCCTTACTGCGTCTTCCCAGAGCGTGTTGGGTAGTGAGCTGTGGTGGAGGGCGGCTCTGGCTGAGTTCATGAGTGTACTGTTTATCCTTTCCGCGATCCCATTTTGTTGGGGCGTGTGTGGGACTGTAGTGCTGTGCATGACGTTGTGCGATCTGTATACGGCGCTGGCGCTGTCTGATACATATTCTTTCGCGTTGTCTGTGTGGAACAGTCTCGGTTTGCACCCTTTTCGTTTTTTGAGGGCTATGACGATGACATCCAGCCTGTGCGGTGTTTCTGCTCTTGATTGCAGGAAGTCGACTATGAGGTAGCGGGATCGGGTGTCTATTACTGTGAGTATATATTTGTTGCCTTGCCTGGATGTGGGGTTGAATGGTCCACATATATCACTGCTAAAGGCGGCTCCTACTCGGTAGTTGTGCGTCTTGGGGTAGTGCGGTGCGGGCTGCTGCTTCGCTGCAGCGCAGCTCGAGCAGGTGATCCGCGGTGGTCGTTGCCTGAGTGTGGGCGGGAGGTTTGGCAGGAGGCCGAGTTTGGCCATTTTCTGGAGCGTTGCTGGTCTGATGTGATTGAACAGTACATGATAGTGGTGGAAGTCCCTTTCTACAGCTGGGTGTGCTGGAGTGTGCGGTGGGGGCGCTGGGTTGTGCATTTGGTGTAGTGGAATTTTTTCTGCGCGTGGTGCGGTGTGGCCACGTGCTAGTGTGCGGCTTGGCTTTGGCGTCGCTGTCTTCTTTTTTTGTTTTTGGGTTGGGGGCTTTTTTGGTTTGGGTATCGGGTCTTTTGGAATTTTTTATTGACCGTGGTGGTATGGTCCGGGCTGCCATGGCGTTGCCTTTGGTTTTTGGGAGATCGAGGTAGTACATGCCTTTCCTGAAGCGTGCTTGCGCTACTATTTGTGGCGGGTGTGTGCTCGTGTCGAGTACAGTGGCCTGTGTGGGTGTGAACCGGACCTCTCCCCATTGCTCGGCTATGTCGTGAACTGATAGCAGGTTGGATCGCATTGCTGGGTTGGCGATCGCTGGGACTCGTATGTGCCTATTCGTACTGGTACGTATATGTATCATCCCCTTGTGTGTGGCGGTGTGCGTGATGTTGGTGGCCGTGTTAGTTCGGATGATTTGTCGGAGTGGTTTCATGTTCGTCGTGGGTTTGCGAACATGTGACGGATGCGCTCCTGAGTCGAGGGCATACTGCTTACCTTCGCATATGTCCTCGTCAGTCACCTGTTGCGCGATTGTGTTGTCGTGTTCGTCGCGGGTGCTGGCCATTTTTCCAGTGGTGGTTTTGGGCGGCGGACTTGTTTGCCGAGGGGTTATGCGCTTCTTATCGGTATTCGTGTACCATTGTTCCGCATTTTCCCTTGTGGCTGCATTGCCGCGTTGGGGTTGATCGGGGTGGGTCGTTGATCCTCTGCCTTGCCTCCGGCTGCGGGTTCGTCGTCTCATTGCCTGGTAGTTGGGGCTGTCTGCCCATTGGTCTGTCGTGTTCATGCCTTGTGGACGTTGTTGCCGGATTTCCTGTTTTTCGTCTTCTCGAGCTTGTATGGATTTGAGTCGTTGGACGAGGTTGGCTATGGTTGTGGGGATTGTGTTGTTCGCGATCCACATGTCGGGTAGGTGTCGCAATGCCGGGTGCCGGGTGCGAGTTGAGGCCGTGTATGATGAATTCTATTGTGACAGATTCATCATTTTGAATGCTGGGGTACTCTTCGAGACACATTTTTGTCCGTATGGTTCGGTGTGCTGCGATGTATTCATCGATGTCCCCTCCCGCCTTGATCTTTGTGCGTTGTGCTTCTTGTTTGAGGATGAGGTGTGTGGTTGGCGTTGAGTCAGTGAAGTGTGTTTTGATCTCTGCCAGAAGCTGTTGAGGAGTAACGCTGAGGTCCATGTCGATTGTGCTTGCCAGATCCGCAGGGAGGCTGGTCATGATGCTCATGCGTAGGAATGCACATTTTCTGCGGTATATGGAATGGTACGGGCTCTTTACTGTGGGGGGTGGTGAGCTTTCGTCGAGGGCTGCCTCGACGTTGTTGATTATTGCTATGTCGTGGAGGGTTTGCGTCCATAGCTTGTAGTTCGTTCCGTCGCTTGCGAGTGGAGGTAGCTGTCCATGCATTCTTGTGTCAGCTTGGGGCATTTTGGGTGCTATTTCTTGCTGGTTTGACATTTGTGGGCGCTCTGCAGGGGTTGTCGGGGCGTGTTGTGTTGGCTCTACGGGGGTGATCGGAGCTTGGTGTTGTGGCTCTACGGGTGTGGTCGGAGCGGGTTGTGTTGGCTCTACGCTTGCTGGCGGAGCTTGTGGGGTTGGGGCAACGGGGCGTCGTGGTGCCGTGCTCTCGTTGTCCTGATGTCGTCCGGGTGGTCGGTATACGAGATGATCGTCTTGTAGTGGTGCGTGGTTAGGGTCCATAAGCTGTGATGCAAGATCGATCGCTCGGTTTACTGTGATCGCGTCTCTATCTACCTTATGTAGGGATGGTAGCGATCCGTAGGCCGGCGGCGATCGTGGTGAGTTGATCGCTGTTGTACGTGTGCTACGTGTGTGTATATGGCTCTCATGACATTGATTATCATGTTGAGCCGGTGGTGCCAAAGCACGAAGTCGGCACCTTGGCTACTCCTGCCCCGGCCGCCCCGACTCTGTTGAATGTTGCATGGCTGGAGGCAGCGTCATAAAAGCTGGTCCCGGTTGGGGCAACCGCTGCGGCAGCCCGGACGCAGACCACGAGCTGCTCACCGCGGCCGTCTGCGATGCAAAGTTGTCAGTCGGGGCCGCCGATGATAAAGTCGACGCCTGTCCTTGCAACCGCGGATGCACATCCCCACGCCACAGCTCGTCGGCCGGAGCCATCGTGCCAGGCGCGGAGTCTGGCAGCGCACTCGCTGCTTCTATCTCCGTCACCACTTGCGTGCAACCACACACGTTTGTAAAGGAGTCAAAGCCCTGCACTGGGACATCTCCATCTCGCCCGATGAAGCCTTCATGCGCAGCACCAGCGCCGCAGCGCCATTTGCGCAAGGGCAGTTCCATCGCCTCTCCGCGATTCGAGTTTTCTTCCAGAGGGTTGGAAGTCGTGTCGTGCCCCAGTGCTTCCTTGATGATATGGAAGCCCATGTCGAAAGCGTTTCCGCGCCTGGATGTGTAAATGCTAACGAGTACGTTGATGATACCCCACAAGACGAGCATGAGGGCGAGCGGGAGGATGTTGACGATCGGGCGACTTACAACAACGTCAATTGGACATGCCGCCGTTTCACGCACTTCGTCGGTGAGGGGATTCAACTCCAACCGATTGTCCATTTCGCCACGACGAAGCTTGTTCAAAGTCAATGAGCCTGTGACATACGCTTGGACCCTTGCTATGAGACTGAGGGGATCAAAATCGCAATCCAATATCTGCGCTTTCGCTATAAGGCTGTTGTCCTCTGACGGTAACTTGTCAGAAGTACCTTTGGCTGTGCACTGCTGTACTGTCTCTGAACGGAGTGCGTTGGCAATGACTTGGAGATGATCATCAGAGTCGATCTTTTCAACATTTGTGAAGAGGAGCGATTTGTCATTGTCTCTTTGCCGTCTGTTCTTGACCCACTGGATGTAGAACGCACTCGCCGCTGTCTTGTTCTTACTCACCAATGCGGTCCATAGTTGACCCGACTCTGTGGTGATTGTAACTATTCCGCCTTCGCCTTCCGATACAGGGACGTTAGATCCAAAGTCCACCAAGCAAGAGCAGTACGACACACGAGATCTGACTTCGCCTAGTGTAGTTGTCAGCGGAATGTCGGCGCAAACCCTATTTAAATCCGGAGCTGGCTTTCGAACGTTAGGGTCCATGTGGATTCGAAAGTCGCCCTTCTCACACCCACTCAGACGCTTTTCACTCGGGATGGAGATGGCAACAGATGTGATGGCAGTAACCAAAATGAAGAGCCTCGCCAGAAGGGGGAGGAGAAGCCTGCGGAGTTGGATTTCGTTCCTGTAACGTGTGCAGCCCTTCTCCTTGTATGAGTACCTGTGCCAAATCCAGGAGAAAATGCGGATGGGGTCGTCGCTGTTGACAAAGATAAAGGAACGGACCCAGGAGAGGTACTCGAAGCTTTTTTCGCGAGAGCTGAAGATGAGCTTGGAAGTGACTGACAGGATGTTGGAGATAACGAAAACAGTGAGCAGTGATATGATGAGGGCGTTGATGATGTCGCTGGACGTTTGGACTGTAGAAAAGCTAAAGTCGGGCGTGGCATTCAACTCCTGGAGGAGAGTCATAGCTGCGAGACGGAGAGGCGAACGAGAAGGATGGATTAAAACCTGGGGAGGAGGAAGTGGATGGTTAAAAAGTGTTGTCTTTATGTTCGAAACAGAGGGCGGTTGGAAATGTGAAGCAAGGAAGTGCGGTTTGTTGGGGAGATATGGACAGCTTGCCCGGGGGCATGAGACGGGATACACCTCTTACGGGCGCGGTGTGGGAGAGCGGTGTTCTTACTGCTGGTGTGCATTAACTCTGAGACAGCTCGCTAGCATAGAGTCTGAACACGGCAACAATGCGCCGCTCTCATGTACAGTAGCCGCGTAGTCGCGGATGTGTACAGTATGACGGCCGTCGGCCAAGCAAGAGGACTCGAGATCTCTTCGGAATGCGCAGCATGGACGTCTGGGCACTCGAGATCTCTTTTGAATGTCCAGAATGGACGCCTGGGCGTATTTACAGTGCGCCGCCATGCGTGTACGATAGTACCACATGTTCGACGTCATCGTTGCCGCCGCCGATTGTGCCAACGTGCACATCTCTTGATCTCATCAAAGGTTCCGTTTCCCATACCCAGGCTCTCTTTTTCGGCCACACTAAAACACCGACATGCACGTGTCCGCCGCACCATCTCGTCGTTTCACAAATGGGTTTCCGCTGCAACGCCTTGGTCACCTGAATAGAGCAACCAAGCACTCGGGGAGTTTAGAACTTGCGACACTTTTAAGACTAGGATTGGCCCAGGGAAAACGTCTTACAAGGCCATGAATTCGTTCCAGTCGTAGCACAACTCTGTGCTGTAGGACTTGATGCACACAGCGACAACAGTGAATGTACAGTTCGTTCGTGGTACAGGGTATCATTTTAAGGGGGCTGCAGCGACAAGGGTAGCGAGACAATCATCAAAAAAACGACTTCTGCTCCCGGTACAGTATCCAAACACTAGTAGTCAAAAGCCCCACACGTCATCCCAAACTAACCGCCCGAAGAAGTTGGAACTGCAACCTTAGACACAATAAATCACGCTTCTTCGTTATATATCTCCTAGGGCAAGAGCCATCTCGCTCCCTCATGAAAGCAAAATCAATCGATGGCCACATCGCTAGGGAACTGCCGTACAGCGGTGTGATAACGTCGTAACTTAAAGAACGCAGAAGGTTGAAGGTATCATTGGAAACCTTGGTTATCGCAACAGGCGTCGATAAAATCACGGTCTCGCACCTCGCTTTCTTTGGAGTTGATGGAGCAGCAATGATTTGCGACAAATCTGAAAGGATCTTTATACAGTTCCTATTGCGCTAAGAGCATCGCCACCGCCGCGGTTCTATAGCGGGATAGAACTGAAACGTGTAAGCTTACAATTCGCCGGTTGTTCCAATAGATTTACAGTATGTGACGTGTAGTCAATCTATTCACGCTTATTCTAACCGCGTCAACCCCAACGCCAGTTTGCGTTTCTATTGCAGCAGATTCACATTGCCAACGCGCGCGGCGTCGCCCGCCGCCTGCCTTGAGACTTTTGTCTGACTATCCTTCCCCTGCTCACCGCTCTCCGAAGCTTGGTCGACGATCCTCTCTGGTCTTCCCCCAAACCCCCTCTCCACGAACTGCACAAACTCTTTCCCCAAACACAGCATCTCCAATCAGCGTCCCCCGTACAACACCTCCCTCATCCCCACACGCATCCCCTCTACCCTCGCGACTTTCACCGCCTGGCTGTCTGAGCACGGCATAGACGTACTGCCCGGGAGAGGCACCGTGTTGTGTCTGCCACCTGGTGTCCGCCGATCTCCGCTTGCAGTTGTGGCGCAGGGTGCGCCCGCGCCGACTAGAACGCGAGGTGTCTGGCGCGGCTTCCAGCCGCTAGCTTGACTGAGTGACAGACATGGACCCGCGCAAAAGCTCTCCCGACCGTTCTGCAGTCGCCTTTCCGCCAAGAGGAACTGAAGTTTGCGGGAAAACATTGGAAGGGCAGCGGACACGCCGTCCACGTGGCATTCTATAGGGAATTCTATCTGAGCTATATATATATACTGTAGATCGTTTTCAGATCTACAGTATAGGAGCGGGCATAGAATCAGAAATCGTCCAATACGATCTTGGAAATGCACAGAATTTCGCGTTAGTGTTCCAAAATTAATTCTATGCAACGCAGAATTGCGCGTTGGAAATGCTCTTACACTTTCAACGTGGGGAGATTGGTCTGTTGTCGGTGGCGTCGTCTGGTTGGTGTACATACTGGGATCAAAGGAGGTGCGGCAGCGGCGCAACACGGAGGTGTGGGGGAGTTTACGTGATGCGTGGTAGAGTCAGGAGAACTGTATCGCTGCATAAACTTTAAATGTTATTGCAGGTTGGCTTGACCTCACTCCGGCTTGATCTCACATTGGCTTGATCTCAGGACCGTTACTACTGCAGCAGGGACGAGCACCGAGGTCGTTACTCCAAACAACAGGACCCATTTCCACGCGCCTGTGCCGACGACACTAATTTGCGACATCCACCTCTGGTCTCCATCCGTACGCTGTGCCGGCGTAGCCTCTCTCTCGAGTACTCTGTGAGTACTCTGGAAACACGTAGCACCTCCAGCTTCGCGCGCCACCACTGCACAATAAACTCAATTACAGTAGGGGCAAAAGAAGCCATTGAATTTCTTGAAAAACTCAAAGTATTGCAACCTATCACAGCACTCCGCCTGTCCAGTCCAAATATCCGTCAACAAGTAAACATTTACTTGCCAACAAGTAAACATTTACTTTCCACGGGGTAAAAACCTATCACAGCACTCCGCCTGTCCAGTCCAAATATCCGTCAACAAGTAAATATTTACTTGCCAACAAGTAAACATTTACTTTCCACGGGGTAAAAATTGACCCCCGATCAACAAGTAAACATTTACTTGCCACTGGGTAAACATTGACCAACCGTCCAATTTTCTAGTAAACATTTACTTGCCACTGGGTAAACATTGACCACCCGTCTAATTTTCTAGTAAACATGTTCCCGCTACTGGGCAAATCAATATGAGAATACCATTTCCACTGCTGCATGCGCATGGACACTCTATATTACCTATGTACCGCACTTGATCTTCTGGATGATATAAACTGGACTGTTTTCGGTAGTGAAAAATCGATACAATCTTGGTAAATCATACAAATAGATGAATTTTTAACAATTCTCATGAGTTCGATCTGTAAAGTCCAGTTCTCTACCATTGGTGAAGCTGTCACGGATTACGCTGCGCTAATGAGATTAAATTACTTAGTAATAAAGCGCAAATGAGAAGGCAACATCCTGCAAACTTTAATATACTTAATGCGACTTCAAGATAGTGAGTGTTTTTCTATGGCAAAGACGCTTGATCGTGGCGACATACATACTGTGCTCTCTTCATGTGTATTGAAACTCCAAAAAGGACCCAAAACTCATTATGAGATTTGGAAGGCCGAAAAGGGACCCAAAACTCATTATGAGTTTCGAACCCCCACAAAAAGGTATTCAATATTCAAAATGAGGTTGACACTACATATTCCGTAAACAAGTTAACATTTGCCTGCTGCTCACTTAACATTAACCATTCAATATTCAAAATGAGGTTGACACTACATATTCCGTAAACAAGTTAACATTTGCCTGCTGCTCACTTAACATTAACCACCTCAGCAAAGGACAAATGCAAACATCGACCCTTAAAACAGGTGGCTTACTCAATTCATGAGTATAGGACCCATGAAACAGGGCGTTCCATACTCGAAGTGGTAGTTTAGTCAGTCTTTTAACAGGACTATACGCTTTTTCAAAGTCCGTAGGTCGCTGAGTGATCTTCAGAAGAAATATGGGACTCAATAGGATAGCACAGATAGCATCAACACATAAGTCTCGATACCATTTTACTTTCGTGCCTACTCAGAGATCTCTATCAGAAGCATCAACATCAATACAGTTTACGGCAGAATCATTCTTTTCCAAGCCTTGAGCATTCTTGATATCGTCGCCACTCGTTTTAATTTTCAAGAACAACGTCGAGATAACTTTGCGCAGGAGAAGATCCTGTGTTACTTCCTTCAGGCAACTCAGAATCTCAATTCGGGCATCAAATGCTGATAACGCATTTTCAACTTTCATTGTCAGATCGGTAAGCTTTTCCATCTGTACAGCTGAAGCTTCTTCGACAATTTCGTTCATTGCCTCAGCTACATTCTTCTGAATCATTTTCATTTCCAACAAGTCTCCCTTCATTGTGTTCCGACTTTTATGCTTCGTGTCTGAACGAGATACGGAGGCTTTAATTTTTCTTTCGGAACTGCCTGGGATATTACCAAGAAACTTGGATCTCTTCTGTTTTTTCTGCGGAGATTTCGATCCAGATGGGGCAACCAAAGAGTCAAACCGCTGTCGCTTGCGAAGGATGTTGTACGCGCCAACCCCGCTATCCAATCCAAGCGATTCCTCGACTGAAATGTTGTCGAGATCTTCGAGTCGTTTGGCGGCAATGGCTGGATTAATCTGCACGCCACAGATGTGATGTCCTCTCCTATTTTGGCTCTCAACGATGTTTGTGTCCTGAAATCCAGTGCGGAAATTTTGATCAGCCATATTTGAAAACGCTGTAATTGCCAACGTCTTGAAGGGATATTTTAGTACCCAATCTGCCCAAGACCTGTCCAGCGATCTGACGTAGTCCAGAGCCTCGTTTGCCTCCATAACGCTTCTGCAGTTGCGCATTTTCATCATCGTTCTATAGAACACATCTCTGATATTCACCGGTAGTCGGGCCGCTCGTCGCCTTGCATCCCTGTCAAAATGAACAGTACAACCAATCATGATGTTTTCCACATGCATACGTGCTGAACCTCCGATTGTCGATTGAAGGGCCAGGGCAATTCCTTCTATTTCGGCGGCATCGAAGTCAGTAGTTATTGACCTGATTTCGATGCACCGGATCCCGCATTGGTCTACATTGAACACGTATGGTACGCGTATTAAGCATAAACTTTGCGGCGCACTCACAGCTCTTCTCCAGTATGTCTGCATGTGATCCAGGAACAGTTTCCATCCCATACAGTACGAATCACGCGTAAGTCGGTTCATCATGAATCTGGCGACGACAATTCCCTTCGTTCCTGATAGGCCGGGATGAGCTTGTGCTACAACATTGTATAAATACCACGAAACTTTAGCCGACAATCGAAATGGCTTGAAACTTTCTTTTGTCGACATGACAACCTTCACCATAGAAACGTCATTTTCCAATGTCTTGAAGGTCGCATCTCCGGCAAAGCTAGATGACGTCGCTCCTTTTGCGATCATTGAATTAGTTGCTAAAAGAACCACCGCTCCTCCTTTTTCCACAGTTCTGGCTTCTCTCACATATTCGTTTCTCTCATCCGCTGCCATTTCAAACAAAGTTCCAATGCTTTCTCTTTCTTTTGCGCCAGATTGCATTGCCGTGCAGATATCGTAAATTCTGTGGTCACTTACAGAAACCCCGGAACCTCTAGCTCCAAAGCTATGCAATAGTTTCTTCTGAACCTCCAATTTGATGTGGGCTGCGGGGGCTCCTCTCGACTTGCGAGCTTCTTCAACAATAAGAGTATCTTTCGCGAAAGAGGATACAGGCGGGGGTGGCGGGGGATGGTTGTGTATTCCTTGAAAGTAGGCAAAACAAATTGTGTTTTGTTCTCGAGGCAGTCCTCGCAATATATCACCTCTTTTGTAGACCGCGGTATCGCACGACACCTGACCGACCGGTTGCATGAGGATTAATTTTACAGGGCAAGCCCCAGTCTCGATAAGAGATGTTCCGTGATCCGGACATTGAGCAGTTCTCTTTCCCTTGCTGAGGAAGAACATACAGTCCTCTTTGCTGCAGTCTGCGACTCTCCCGCTATGTAACATCTCTTGCAATTCAACCAGAGCCTCATCTGTCAACGCATGTAGAGATTGAGATGAGTGCTTCCGCGACGCCCAACCTTCGATGCTAGACCGTTTATCCCCATCTCCCTTTCGAAAACCAGAACAACCAAGGAAATATTCTCCAGTGGATCTGTTTTTCCTTAATTTAGGGACTCCTCGACATTTTTTCACTACCCCTGGAGCTCCTTGTGATGCAGTTGGAGTCCTGATGTATTGACAATACCCACCCGCACTGTTGACTTTTTTTGTACCGACAAAAACAAAGTCCTTGCCAAACGCTTAGCGGTATGCTTCGCAGAAGCGCTACCATCCTTCCTCTCCCTCTGTTCGGAAAGAAGCTGCTCAAACGTTTCACTATTTCCATGGCTTCTCCCGCTAAATGAAGATGGTACCAGCGCACAATGCTTCACTCCGAGGCACTTGTATCTCCGCTTCTGCATGATTTCGCTGCTTTCCAGAAATGGAACGCGCCCATCCCAATTTCCGTTAGCCTTGAAGCGATAAACCAATTGATTTAAAACCTGACTGCTTGTCTGACCGCGGATTACATGCAGAACGCCATCTTCACTTGTTTCAAGCATGGAAATAACGAGAGAATTATGAGATTGCAGGCTCTCTGCCATCATTCTTGAACAAACATGGTACATGACAGACGCAGACTCTCTCATAATCCCAATAACAGAAGTCTTTGGGAGCCACTTGGTCTCCTTCACGTCCATGACCGAAGTAATTTGTGACTTATCATGACATGACGATGTCAGTATAGGAGTTCCAACATCAGAAGGGAAAGAGGAGACTCTCTGGTCTTCACTTTGGGACGTCTGTGGATGAGTTAGATCAATGACTTCCTCTAGCTCATCCACTGTTGCGTAATTGGTACTGCTCATCCTGTTCGATCTGCAAAATGCGACTTTACAAATCAGTGAGACTATACTTTTCTGAAGATAGGGATTGACGTACAAAGCTTCTCTGACTCTACACAGTTTTGGTAAACAAACACCACACTAAAATGGTCTCAATGAAAAGGCTACACTCGACGAAGAACCACAAAAAAGTAACGTTACAAGCGAGTACAGGAATTGTATATTCTACAGTCAAGAGTTAAGAGTAAGCAAGAGTTATAGCTCGGGCTCGAAAAGGTTAACGGCTTCAAAATGGTCTAGATCAAAGAAAGGCCCACTCTACCCCTCTGCGTGGGTACGGGGTGCGTGGGGGTATGCCATACCGTTCTCTTTGGGGCATTCAACCCAGCAACAACGGTTCATTAATGATCAAAGGTACAGGTATATAAGTTACAAACCACATCACCCACGGGGTCCCGACCCACGGCAGCTATCCTGGCTTATTTTTGGTCCAAAAGCAAACGCAAATAACACTGTGCGTGGATTATACAAATGAAGGACAGATGATGTACTCTCATTATGAGTTTACCAAAAAAGCAAAGCAGGGGACTCGAAACTAAAAATGAGAATGGCCTCGAATCATGCGCCGGGCCCTTTCAGGGGCGGGGCAGGTACTGTACTGTGCGCATGTACAGTATCGCCATTTTGAGTTTCGAGTACCAAAAAAAGGGGCTCGAAACTCATTTTGAGTTTCGAGTACCAAAAAAAAGGGGTTCGAAACTCATAATGAGTTTCGAGTACCAAAAAAAAGGGACTCGAAACTCATAATGAGTTTCGAACCCCCGAAAAAAGGTACTCAAAACTCAAAATGAGAATTTTCTCGAAGTATGCACAGGGGGGCCAGGGGGCGCTTCAGGGACGGGGCAGGTACTGTACTGTGCTCATGTACAGTATTGCCATTTTGAGTTTCGAGTACCAAAAAAAGGGACTCGAAACTCAAAATGAGCTTGAAACCCCCAAAACAAGTGATTCGAAACTCAGAATGAGTTTTGGAGTTTCGAACCCCACGAAGGGACGCGAAACTCAAAATGAGAATTGACCTCGCAGCATGCGCAGGTGTGCTCCAAGGGCGCAGCAGGATTTGCAATTTTCGCGTGTGCTGTAGGTTAATATTGCGTTTCGCAGCCTCAAAATGGCGCGTGCGATTCTCATGTTGGGATGCCCTTAGTGTTTGCTTGGGAGTGTGCTGTGGCCTGTAGAACAGTACACTAAATATGCTTTGGGAACCCATGTTTTTTTGCTTTGAAACGCAAGATATGTTTCAATAAGTCAGATGTATGTTTAGTTAGAAAGAAGGTTCGGTCTCTACAGCTAGCGTCAATACCTCTTCCCGTCTGCGACTCTTCATTTGTGGTTCAAGGTACAAGAAATCTTTGACGTCAGAATCATCAGATTGAGGGAAATGCCAGTGACTTGTCAGGTACTTTTTCCAAAGGGGACTCCCAACAGCAATTTTCTGAAGCTTTCCTAAAACGATTAGCACTTCTCTTGCGCGTGAAATTGCCACACACGCGGAGTGCTTGTCGTTTAGAAAAGTCAATTGTGTAGGCTTGTTTCCGGCACCACTGTGCTCAACGTATGTTCTCACTAATGAAAGGAAAACAACATCAAACTCTTTTCCTTGGGCCGATGCGAATGTCAATACCGACGCATTGCGAAGGTTTGATTTTTCCAGAGCCTGTGTCAGAAAGTTTTTCTGAGAAATATACGGAGTGAGAATTCCAATCGACATCTTACTTGATGGGGATGCCGACTGCCATTCTTTCAGCATTTCAATGATGACATGACACTCGTATTCATTCCTATAACCGCCTCTTGGATCATGTACCTCATTGTTTGTGGCATTCAAGGCATGGCATTGCTTCGTGTTCACGAAGTTCACTACCCGCAACGGAAAGCGGTCGGAAGAAATAGTCTCCATACAATTCTCAGTTGCCCAATACCTTTGCGGTAACCGTGGTCCATTCAATATTTTCCCAGCGTAGAAGTTGTCGCTGACATACCGTCCGATAGATGGCGCACTTCTCATCTGCTTCTGAAACTGGAACATGACACGTGGTGTCTGCTCCCACATAGCTACATGCTGTGCGCTCGTTTCTGGAGGAAACGAGGGTTTCATTGTCATCACAGACATCGCCTTGGAAAAGAAGTGAGGAGTACTAGCTCTGTGTCTCGTCCAGATATGAAACGTCTTATCGTCGTATGGCGGAAGCTGAGCTTGATCGCCAACCAAGACCACAGAGGTACCAAGCACCGGTTCGCCAACGTTTTCGAGAACCCGGCAGAGTACCGCAGTTGTTTCCGTTTCACACGCGTAAGCAGCCTCATCAATAACAATGAGATCAAAACCATGAATGTTTTGATTCCAGTCAAACGACATTGCTGACCCAAGAGTGCTAAAGGTTGCTTTTCTCTCGTTGATGATAGCGTCCGGTCCCAATTTTTCGGATTGAGATAGTTTGTGTATCTGGAACTGCTGAGCTGCCTCTTCTGTACTCATGGAACCCAGACGCAAGGGCGAGTACTCAGAATCAATGTCATTGCCGCCTGCCGTGAAGTACTTCATCAGAAGATCATCGATCGCGGCGTTTGTAACTGTCAAAACCAAGGCCCTTCCAGTTAGGAGATCAGAAACACTAGAATACCGATTCCTCTCATCTCCAGAACCAGGAATTAACAAAGAACCGAGAGATTTTCGAGTTGTGGCCCAGACAAGAATCGTGACGACGTGAGACTTGCCAGTACCGGGCGGGCCTTGGCAGAAAAACATCGATGATGAAAAGTTCACGTCTCCCTTTCTCCCTGGACCAGTCGAGTTGCCAATATCGCACCACCACCTTTGTGCGCTCTGGGAAAGAAGATGGTATGCTGTGACATGAGAACACCACGACACAAGAAACTGGAGCTGACTGTCGTTGACTGTGGTTTTCATAGCCCGGAGGACTTTAAAAATCGACTCACGGGCAAACCGGAGAACTGTTTTGGCAACAGCACAAGGGTCGACTGACAAAACGGGTCGATGTTGAACGCTGGTTTGATGTAATGCTTTCCGTATGGTTAAGCAATGCTTATTTGCATTTTCCTGCACCAAGCGCCATTGAACAATCGAAACCATGTCCCAGAATCTCTGCGTATACGAGCAAACGAGAGAAGACGGGTCCGACAATCCAAGAATCTTGAAGCGATCCAATTTGAAAAACCCCTTCCATATTGCAATGAACGATTTCGAGTATTGACGGATGCTTTCGGTTCCAAGTTTTTGGATGAAAAGCCTGTTTTCCATGTCCCTATTCTTCGAGAAAGAGAGTAAATTATGGAAAACCCCGAATCGCAAACCACCTTCTTCGTTGTTTAGGATGGCAACTCGAACCATTCGAGTTTCTGCGTTTTGCTGAACATGCGTGGGGTTTTCCAACAGTATCCCGAAACGCGTTTCGGTTGCACCCTTGTCAAGATGCGAAAGAGCCACGAAGTCTAGTTCCATGAAGTCAAAAGCACGTCCTCTGGAATCTTTAGGGACTCGCTTTCCACTAGGGCTCCATACCAATTTGTACGACACCTCCACTTCTATCAGGTTCGAAGTTGAAAGCTTGCCATCCCTTCCGTCAGTTGGAAAGCATATCTCCCCGATTGCAAGTGAAGAAGAAGTTTTCCAGGTTGGGTACGAGTACGATTGTGGGCTTTTACGGATGTCCAGCACGTTCCCAGCCCAGCGGACTGCTCTCCCAGAATTGTTCGTAACTGTCTGGCCGATGGAACTGTACTGAAACGGAAACGTTGCATCCTTTCTTCTTTTCGGAATATTCACCACCTCAATACACGCGACATTAGGAATAGACGCAATTCTCATACTTCCAAGAACAATTGCATCTCGCAAACGTTCGAGTCTGAAAACGTCTGATTTCGACATGTTTGAGGTCATCCAACCGTGCTGTTTCCACTGCAAGAAGGAATTAAAGGCTCCCGAGAAAACTAGGTGGTTCCTTCTTGAACACGCCGTTTTGCACCTTCTTGCTTCTGGGTGGCGGAAATGCAGCACACTGAACAGGAGTTCAAAGACGCATGGTACATATATCACATCATTTGGTGAAAACGTTTCATGGTGCCTCACCATAGTGTGAGCAGAGTCACTAATCGTCACCGACAGTTCCGGACTGAACGATTTCGATGATGCCAGGCCTTCATTCAATTTCTCCGGAACTTGAGTTCTTCTGTCTTCATTCGTCTTCTGCCGAACTTGAGTTCGGAAGTCTTCTTTAAGATCAATTTCGACTCTCTTCAATGCTTCATCTTTGCTTGGCGTTTCCAGAACAATGGCCTCTTCCTGTTCGGGCTCATGATCAAGATCCTTTAAAGAGGCCAATTTAATCTCCTCAGGGGGCGCTAATCCGTGAGATGCAGCAAAGCATTGATTGGAGAAAGAAAAAAGCTTCTCTACGCCTTTCAGAGTGGCACTACCAACTGCACAACCAAGAACAGACTGCATTCGGTCTTCGATAGCAGAAAGGGTTTCGGCAAATACCGCATGCGGTATTTCTCGAAGAAGGAAGGGTGAGGGCACGACGGTGTTTTTTGGCGTTTGCACAGCCCTTGCGGTATCTTTCTTGTATCCTTGAGCCACACGCGAGGCCGAAGCGTTCATGATTCTCACGCCGAGTTCCAATGAAGATCTCATTCGCATGAATGTGGCCTTCCCGAATGTTTCTTCTGATACAAATTCGGAGTTTTGAACAAAACGGCCTGAATTACGATGCGGTGCATGCTCTAATTCGACGAAGCCGATGTTTTCGAACTGGATGGCCAGTGCTTTGTCTTTTTCGGAAGCAGACATAGACGAATCGGAGACGACAAGGTCCACGCATTGCAAAGTGTATTCCACAATGGAGACGACGTGGACGCTTATCTCTTGCATGATGACTCGACTTCGTGAGCTGAACTTCTTCGAAATATGCTTGGAAGACTTCCTACTTCCTTGAAAAATGTAGAAGAGCTGACGAACATATTTTTGAAGCGGCGATGCTTTCGAAGAATCTCCCTCCTCGCCGATAGTGATCTTCGAACAAGAACCGGCGTTGAAGAGAAGGTCACATGCTCTACACCAAACTTCCGACTGTGGATAGGTTCGCATGGCAATGAATATGTGCTCCGATGCATCTCCTCCCGGCAGAGCATAACAGCAATCCACGGCTTGCAGTATTGCCCCCATGCTTAACGACAATACAGTTCTACGGAGCCCTGGGCGAATCTTGGGGCCTTTTTTGACCTTATCGGCATAAAGAACCTTGAACTTAGTTTTCAACAATACTTTTTCAGATTCTTCGCGCATCGGAATTTTCTCCCTGTCTTTCCCGCATGCGTTCCAAAGGCAACTATCAATCCAATGGTTGCATAGCTGAAGAAGGTCCGCGGGAGACTTTGATTCTATAACGGAGTCGAGCTCGATGCGATAGTAGTTCTCATCGAGCTCGTCTGTTATGGAATCTAACGAGCATTTCCGTGTGCGCTTCCCAGCAGTCGGACTCCGCTGTGGCGTTGAGACACCCTTGCGTATGAGGAAGGAGTCGTATTTCAACGCCACTTCGTGCTGAAGGTTGTGTAGCATGTCCAGCAGCAGTTCTCTCCTCTCCTCCTTGTTTGATTGCAAGGGAATGTTGTGCAGATGTTGCCTGAAGTATAGTGCGACAAATGGTCCACAAGTCACATGGCCGGACGGCTGATCCTTCTTTTTTGTGATGCGAGATATCGAAATGTGCGCTTCGATATTCGACTCGGAAGAATTGAGTCCAATTGAAAGAAGACAATCTTGAACCAGCCTTGACACAGCTTTCTTCACAACGCCTATTTTATGTGTTGTGTAGAGAGCGAGGCTGTCATAATGACAAGCTTTGATAGCCAGAGGCGAGCATTCACAGGCCTCCCTCTCGACGCATGACAAAAATTGAGAAAGACCCTCGATGACGACTAGGGAGAAGTGCTCTCGAAAGTGAAGTGGCACGTAGACAACGACATCCTTTTTGAGAACTGCTTCTGCCGTCTTCCGACTCATAGAGTAGCCTAGGGGCATGGAAGGTCCACCTTGGCCGCACATGTATGCACTTGAGCGATGGATGATATCGAATAAATAATGCTTGGCCGGATCGTACTTGCTGAGCCCCACCGAAGACATGAACCACAAAAGAGCATCCGAAGAGATGAAAGCATGGGGTTGCTTCAATATCTCTTCGCAGTCAGTTTTTGTTAGAAACTGACTGTGTCCATTGAGAGTTTTGAACGAGAGGACAGAACTGCTACTCGAATTATCTCTTTGGGGGGCCTCGAATCGCCGCTGACGGGAGTGATGGGCTTGTCGTTCCCGTCTATCACCTCAACCGAAGAGCCCGAAGAAATCAAGTCTATCTCTTCTTCGGAGGTTTTTATGGCGGTATTCTTCGTATTTGTCTTCTTTCCTTGGGTCTTCTTTCCTTGGGTCTTCTGTCCTTGGGTCTTCTGTCCTTGGGTCTTCTGTCCTTGGGTCTTCTGTCCTTGGGTCTTCTGTCCTTGGGTCTTCTTTCCTTGGGTCTTTTTTCCTTGAGTCTTCTTTCCTTGAGTCTTCTTTTTTATCACACCCATTTTTATCACACCCATGTAGTCCTTGCTCGCCTTGTCAATATTGATTCGAATTGACTTCAAAGGACTGCTTCTTCACTTGATGTGTTCCCATCGGTTTCCGTTCCTTCTCCGATTTCTTCTGCAAAGTCCAATCTCCTGGGCATTTTTGTGTGTTGAGGTGGCCTCACCGCGGACATCATCACAATGCTTTTATTCGGGTGAGGAGATTTGGATATTGGTGGCTTAGGTGACCTCGGCGACCTACGGATCCTTTTCTTCCCCTCCGCATCGGCTGTCGGAGGAGAAGAGCTGCGCTTCTTCAATTTTCGGGGGGACATGTCGGAAATTGCGAACAGCAGCCGCAGTCTGCGACAATCCTAGCTGAAGATCGAAGATGCCAATTACGCTATGGAAGAAATTTGACGGAGAGGGAGAGAACCGAGAAAGTGTGGATGTATTAGGAAACAAGGTAGAGGACGCTTGATCGCAGAGATGTAAAGGAATCCCAAGTCGAAACAATGGAATTGCCAAAGGTCGCAAGCTCGAAGGATTTCTAAAATTGAGTTCAAACTGAGACGGTATCAGCACCAGAATCCAATATCCAAGCTGCTCTCCACTCGGGACGTCGCTCTGCAATAGGTCTTACGCGCTACAGAAAGGTCGTGAAGGGTGCAAAATTCCGGTAAATTCGGAATTATATTCAGGCTCTGGCGCGAAGATCTGCACAGAACGCTCATTTTCCGATCCAACCCTTGAAAAAAGTGAGTGAAAATCATTCGAAACTCATTTTGAGTTTCGGGTCCCTTTTTTCAGGGGTTCGAAACTCATTATGAGTTTCGAGCCCCTTTTTTTGGTACTCAAAACTCATTATGAGTTTCGAGTCCTTTTTTTTGGTACTCGAAACTCAAAATGAGTTTCGAGCCCCTTTTTTTGGTACTCGAAACTCAAAATGGCGATACTGTACATGCGCACAGTACAGTACCTGCCCCTCGCCTGAAGCGCCCCATGCACATACTTCGAGACAATTCTCATTTTGAGTTTCGAGTCCCTTTTTTCAGGGGGTCCAAACACATTATGAGTTTCGAACCCCTTTTTTTGGTACTCGAAACTCAAAATGAGTTTCGAACCCCGTTTTTGGTACTCCAAACTCAAAATGAAGATACTGTATGCGTCAACAATTGCAGGCTATTCAGACATAGATAGTTGACAACGACGGCGTAGCAGATAGAAAGAAGAAGATGGTACGAGTGAGTCAGCATTAATTTCTGGGGTCCTTTATCACTTTTTTCTCTGCCTAATTTTAGTTATGCTTTATTAAATAGACGCTTCTTCACTTCAATGCCTGCACTGCTCTTCCGCTATGTCCTGCTACCTCCATCGCTGCAGGCGCCGCATTCGCAAGTATTCGGATTATCTGTCACCCTCGCAATTGCATGCCTGCGCGTTCGTTTATGTAACCCTCCGTTTGCTCCTAATTGGGCGCCCAGCTGAGGGAAACGTTTTTACCAGCAAATCCCGACTGTTCGCCCGAACAGTGCTTTGGCTAAATTTACTTGATTACACTTGTTGCTGTCCACGTCGATCAGGAACACCACAATGACCATCCCATTATTGCAACTGACCCGGATGACGAACATGATTCTCTATTCCAACCTTCCTCCCTTCCTCCCAAAGACGACTTTCAGCATCCCACCAACAACACAAAACAAGGAACAAGAAAACAAGTAACCTCCTGACATCTGCAGCATAGCATTAAGGGTATCGATTTGCTCAGGGGTGAAGGCAGTTGGCGGAAGGATTTTATTGAACTGTTAAGCAAGAATCACCATCGCTTGCATCGCTTTTGGTCTGGAAATCGTCGTCGTCATCATCAGCACTGGCATTCCATTCGCTGTCTTCATCATCATCAGCATTGGCATTTCTTTCGCCGCGGCTTCTATCCACATCATTTCCGTCCTCATCATTGTGCTCTCCCGCCAATGGCCCAATTCTGGCAGCGGTCCTTTCTATCCTATTCTCACCTTCTGTCCCCTTTTCGCACAGCTCCTTCTCGATTATTTCCAAAACATCGTCCCCTTCGAACCTCAGCGAATCCCCGAAGGCAAATGCTACTGAATCAGGGAGAGATACGTCTTCTGGAATGAAATAGAGGTGGTAGCGAGTGGTGAGCTTATCTGATAGGCGACTTTCATAACCTGCGCCAGCATGCGTTGCATAACCATGACCGACAAATACGGAGAAGGGGGGAACGGTGAGTTTGCGTAGTGTCAAACCTCTTGACAGGTGTCCCAGCTCAACCACGGACTTGAATACAAACTTATGAGAGTACTCACAGAACCAGATAGAGAAGGGGTCATTACCGTTCACCATGAGGAAGTACCCCGAGCACTTATCTTGCTCATTCCGACTTCGCACCTGAAAATCGTTGTGCGGTACTTGGCGAGGGCAATTCTTGCCAGTTAAAAGCAGGCGTCCGCCTGTCACCGGCGTGCGCATCTTTCCAAACACTCCATCTGTGAGCCCAATCAGTACAGCCAACTGCCCCAACCATGCATCAAGCATAGCTCGACGAACAGAGGACACATTTTCTGGGTTTTCTTCGGTTTCTTCCATGAGCAACATCCTGGTGCTGGAATAACGGGCCTTGCCTTCGTTCCGGGATTTCTTATCACCTTCTGACTCCCCCAAGTTGACTATCGGGTTCCAAAGAGTGCGATTCTTCTCCTTTTTCAGCTCATTCTCTCCTGGAAACGTTGAAAGATAGTGGTCGAATAGCTCCTGAATACCAGTGTCCGTGTTCACAATGCTAAGAGGGGGTTGCCGGGCCTGTATCACTTCTTTGGCCAGCGAGTGTGGTTCTGCAAAACCTTCCAGTATGCAGAACCCACGCTCCTGCAGTAGCATTCCTTTCCTCATAAAGTATGCCCTACCTTCGCCTTTCTCAAAGGACGACGTTACCGTATTCCAATCTAGCTCACTTTCTGAGTCACCCAAAACGGGGTTTGCCTGCCTCACTGATTCGAGGTGCTGCTTTTGAGCAGCCATGAGCCAGGCCACTCGATGCATATATGTCAAATCTTCAACGTCCACGAAATTGTGAGCTCTATGACCTAAGGGAATATGCAAAGCTTCTAGCAATGGAGTGTGGTGCAATTCGCCTCCGTCCGCTTGCACTTTATTGGCAATAGAGACGACTTCGGAGGGAGTCCTCAACAGGGCATCTTTCCACCAAGGGTCAACCTCACCACGGTAAACGGGTGCATCTCTGTAACCGACAGGGAGCAGAGGAGGCAAGAAGTCATCGAACGGCACTTCAGATTTGCGTAGGAGGGGCTCACGAGACCCGTCCGTATCAACGATTTCGATCGGAGGTCGGACAGGTTGGACAGAAAGCGGTGTGTTCGTGGCAGTCTGCTTGGCCCAAGTGGCCTTCTTCTTCGCCTTCTTCTTCGCCTTTGGACGGGATTCAGTCGTGGTGAAGACTTTAATAGGAGGTGAAGGGGGAGGTGAAGCTTTCCGCTTACGACCACTGCGACGAGATGGGGCTGGTTCGGGAGATGATGTGATGGGCGTCCTCGAGCCTGTTTTCGCGGGTGACAGCACGGGTGTCTTCGCACCACCAGAGCCATTTGACTTGACGACGACGGAAGATGGCACTGCCGCTGTAGAAGTCGATGCACCTGCCGCTGGCGCTGCTTTGGGCTTATTCCCGGCTTGTTTCGGCTCGAAATGGGAGGTAATCCTTGAACCAAAACGTGAGGATCTCTGCGAGTTCTTATCTTCATCAACCTTCTTGCTGGAAAACAATCTCATACTGTTCACGAAAAGATCACCAATGGAACTTGTCTTGTTTTTTGGTTGCTTCACTTGTACTTCTAGGAACTCCGAAAAGGACAGTCGTCCTGGAATGCCATATAGGTTGAACTTACGGCGAAAAATCTGGTAAAGTTCCATAGCCGTTCCAAAGAAGGGAGTTGCGTCAAATGCCCCTGAAGATGCAGGGTTGCGGACATATGCATGTATGCTATCCAGGAAGAGCATAACACCGCACTCATCGACCTCGTAAAACTTGCTGTGGTCAAGATGCACAGCCCCAATCTTCGGTCGCTCATCGGGTTTGAAGGACAACAGCCTATCAAATGCACGGGGATATTTCGCGAAAATCTTGGCAATCCTTGCGTAGCGGCGATACGTGGGCTTCTTCATGTTCGGAATAATCTCCGATGTGCACATCTCTGCGGCAACATTCGACGGCCTTACTTCATCGACGGTGAGGCCAGTTTCTAATGCGAAAGACTTCAGATAGGACAGGACACCGTGAATATGTTCTTCCAAGCTCTCGAAAAGACGCACTGTCGATGCTACCTGATTCCGATGGGAGCCAAGGTGAAGCATCTCGGTGCTGTTCATGTCCTTCCCATCACGGCGAAGAATAAGCACCATACGGAGCGGTTCATGTAGCCATTTCAGCCCGGGTTCCTCACCTCGAGTATGCAATATATTCTTCATACTCTGTCGACGATGAAGACCATCGACAACAACCGCACGTATATCACCCCTCAAATACCTTGAGACGACCTCACTACCGTGCCCATCATCGGCCAACCGATTTTCCATGACGAGGCCACCAAGGTCCACATCACCCACATTCGGGTTCTCAACACGACGAATAGTTATTGTCATCAACCCGCTTCCGTAGTCGTAGCCGTAGGTTATGAAGCCCTCCTCAAGCCGTTTGACATACTTGGTTGCAGTATCCCGAAGTGTACAAGGTGGCTGGAGAACTTGGGACAGCATAACGCTCACTTCCACTCTCACGTAGGCAGACATGTCGTAGCAGCGGATATTGACATCTTTTCCATGCTCAGCGAGCTCGATCGTATCACCCAGATCCTCATCTTCTGGTGCGGCAGGAACCATTTTGTCAACGTCAATCACTGGCGCAGGCATAGCAGGGGTAACTTCAATGGCTTCGTCACCTTCTGGCGCACCCGGATATGGCTGCGGCACAGGCGTCGCAGCGGTATCGAATTGCATTTTTCCTGCTTCTTCGGGTTTCGGTCTTTGGTCAGCTGGTCTCGGTGCCGGCGGTAATTCACACGAACTTTTCAGACCGGAAGGATTGTTCTCTTCTTCGGCCTGAGCTTCTACTGGAATCATCATCCTCGTATCCCAGGCGTAGAGGCCAGCAGTGTGCAAATCACGTAATTTTTCAGGTGGTCCCTCACCTCCTTTGAATTTGTAGGGATAGGGATGATTACTTGCATTCGTCGTGAGCGATGCACCCGTTACGACCACGAGGTCTTGTTTCGCGGTTTGGGGAAGTTTATGCAAGTGTAGTCTGCGTTGCACAATTTCACTCTCGTCCCCAGCTGTAGACAGTTTCGCAGTCCCCACTTCCATAACTGCATCTCTCACAACTGCGAACAGCTTGACATGGACGCCCTTCTTGATGCCACGAGCTTCTAAACCCTTGCCATAGTCACGTCCGAGGACTTTGCGGACAAGGGCTTCGTTAAGGGCACTCCCTGTTGCACCACTGCTTCCGGTACGGGCACCGCTACGCCCACGGCGTCGAGATCTTCGACCACGCGTAGTTGCATTTGGCATGGTTTTCACAAGGGTGTACTTAACGCGGAAGACTGGCTTTCCTTGCGAGGGATATGTAGATAAGCGGGGAAGACAAATGTGATAGAGACGCAAAGAGATGGATGAATGGGGGGTTCCGAATGAAAGCTGTCCGTCGCGCCACGCCGTTAAGAAGAGATGAGATGCGACTGGCTAAGGGCCTGGCTTTTTTACCCGATTTTACGGATTTTTACGGATTTTTACCACCTGGGATGGTGGTACTTTGCAGGCTTCGTCCCACTTTGAAAAAGTGTTCGGGCGAACAGTCGGGATTTGCTGGTCATGGTTCGCGAACCATGACCAGCAAATTATAAACGCCTATAATTTTAACAAAAAAGTAACAGTCCATATTTTGCTGGTCATGGTTCGCGAACCATGACCAGCCCAGTATAAACATCTGTAATTTTAACAAAAAATAACAGTCCAGATTTGCTAGTCATGGTTCGCGAACCATGACCAGCAAATCCCGACTGTTCGCCCGAACACTTTTCCGAAGCATACCCTTTTTTCACTACGCCGTCTCTAACAGCCCATCCAGTCCTTACTTTTCCAGACTTCACTTCGGAAAATAATCACCATTGAATTATGACTTCCGCTCCTGTCAGCTTCACCCAGTTGTGTCTCACTCACTTGTTTCACATTCTGAGAAACGAGAAATTCAGAACAAATTTCAACCTTCGCGAATCCAAGACGTCTGATGTACTACGCTGGATACACAAGCAAGATGATGACAGCGCGGTCAAAGCACTAAAGGCGTTACTGCTGAACAAAAATAGGAAGCGAAGAGATCCCGGAAATTTTCGATCTTCATTCAACGACGGACCACCTATTCTCAGAGAGCTCGGTACAGAACAGGTGAAGCAAATCTTCAAATCTGCAGTTTCCTTTGTCATGTACGGGGAAAAAGACTCTCGAATCTTCGAACTTTTCGAGATGCTCTTCGCGTCGGGTAAGATCAGCCCCTCGTTAGTGGTTGGGAGCAAGTATATTCCAGCCAAGGGCAACAGATATGCTGTGCCAAGTTCGTCTAAGTCTTACTTCGCTACAAAGCCTCCTGATACATTCGAGGTTATTATCTACATTCACGCCTTGAAAGTTGCTGTGGACTACTTTCAGAGAGAACGGAAACGCCGGAACAAGATTTCGAGTCCGTTTCGGATAAGCTATACCTGCGGAAATCGTCTGGGCTTCGCCGTTCAACTCATTGTAAAGGCGTGGACATCCTTGGCGAAGAAGATAGGCCTCGAGAGCTGCGAGTCAATGATTTCCCCGTACATTCTCTTCAAGGAATCAAGTGGAACCTTTATGGTTCTCGGTGAGAGCGACAGCGGCTTTGCGCCTACGTCACAGAGCCATACATTCCGGGGACACCGAAACGCCGCGATGGATTTGAAGCTTGCGGATCCTACTGCTTGGAAGAGGACCAAGGAGCAAGATTACGCGTTTAGGGAACTCGCTGCTATGCTATTTCACCACTTGAAAGAGGTTTCTATGCATGAGTACACAGGAAGGTCAGATTTATGATAAATTTAATAAAAGCAATGATGTTGCTATTTTTGGGGCCAAAAAATGCTGGATTTTTGCCAGCAATGAACGGTGGCCCGTGGGTCATTGGTTCGCGGGCAGCCATATTTTGCCAGCCTTTTTGGCCGTTCCCATTCAGCACGGGGATGAGGGGCGTTTCTGGTTCCGGCCAGTGACTGGACCAGAACTTTTGCTGGAGTACCATAGTTGTAACGGAAATGTTTTTTTGATACCTCGATGTAGCAAAGTGATGTGCTATTCTGCTGCCTACTAAACCAGCGCTTGCCCGTGATGTCCTTAACCTTCACGTGCTCGTACCAGAATAAGCTCATGCCTAACCCGCGCTAGTACCAGAGGCGTTCATCGACCTTTTCACGTTTTCTCAACTGATTGAGTCCTCTCGCCATCATTTTTCCTTTGCTTCCCGACTTTGCGCATCTTGTGTTCCTACTGAGGCTCAATGACCCCGCGAAAAAGGTCTGGGAAGAAGGCAGGGCGTGCTCATTCGCGTTCTGCGGCCATGAAACCCGCTGCTTCAGGCAATCAGCGAGGCCGCTTGTCTCAGCAGAAGGGACCCCTGACATCTCGGAAGTCTAACAGCCAAGCGCCTGGGGCTCAGGTCCCCGCGGAACGCCGGTCATCTCCTCGTGTTGCGGCCGAAGCTACTCCCGCAGCGGCTGGGCAGGAATCCCGGCGGGTTTCAAGCAATACAGTCAGGACACCCCAAGGCAGTCCGCCATCTCACACGTGCTCGCTTCCCGTTCGAAGTCAGGGAAGTGGTCCGTCTGATGCAGCACCTCCGCGTGCGGGCAAGCGCAAGCGCGCCATCGGTTCGTCTCCGGGTGAAGACTTTTCCCTTTTGTTCGGGGATGGAGATCATGGCGAGGAAGATGAACACACAGAACGCAAACGGGCGAACCGTCAGTTGCTCGAGCTCCATGGACGCGAGCCAGAGGAGTTCGTCGACGAGAGTGTGCAGGCTAGTGCAGCAGAGATGGACGGGGTCGCCGAAACTCAAGATGTGGAAGACGTCGTCGTTCCCACGCGTCGTGAGTGCATGGCAGGTTCCTTGCCGAGTCAGCCCCGGGGCCCCCATTTGGCTCGAGCACTTGGGGAAGACTCTAACCACGGAGTACTTCGAGTCATGCAGGAACTGCATGCTCGTTTGGAGAAGCAGCTCGCCATTGAAAAAAAGGAAATTCTGGGTGCAATCAAGGCTGTATCTTCTCGTGTCTCGACCTTAGAGCGGACGTTATCACGCTGCCAGGACGCCGTCAACATTGTTCTTCTGAATTCCGCCCTGCCGAAGACAGGAAAAGCAGCCGAGAAGGCCTCTTTAAACGACCTCCTTAGGCCTATGGAGGACATCTTCGCAGGGAAATTCATGTGCATTATCTTCACAAGAGCGTTGATAAATTGCACCATGAGAGTTCTTCCTCAGAGAAAGGAAGCGAGTGAATCCTTAGAGGGTGTGAGTCGTGACACACAATTTTCCAAGCTTCAATTGGACGTCAATAGTTCCGAAGTGTTGGGGTTCGGACTTTTACTTGTCGAGGTCCTTTTGTGGAAAAGGGACCCAAGCGAGGAGAAAACCGAGGAGCTGCTGGGTACGAAGCAAGCTCGTCAGTATCTGGTCCTGCGAAAGGCTTGGGGAAAGAGCTTGATTGCAAATGCAATGAACAATCCGAGTATTGGGACGAAGTCACTCGAAATGGTACATCCGAACATCCGCGGGAAGCTGAAGACCGCTGAGAAACCTTTTTGGCTGAGGCCGGGCTACATAACAATGATCACAGTCGAGTCTTTCTTCAACGAAGAATTTGCTTCAACGGCCATCAAGAAGGCCCGGCGTGTGGCTCGGCGTCGAAGCGATAAGATGGGCGAAGATGAGCCAATTGGATTCATCAAGGACGAAGACATTAGGGTTGAGATCGTTCGCCGCGTTTTCAAGATAGGTAATCAGTTTCTGAACAAGTCCAGGGA
Source organism: Chondrus crispus (assembly GCF_000350225.1). Lineage (NCBI taxonomy): Eukaryota > Rhodophyta > Florideophyceae > Gigartinales > Gigartinaceae > Chondrus > Chondrus crispus. The sequence goes on along the minus strand of NW_005178601.1, from coordinate 310,930 downwards.
GCTTGGGCGGAAATCCTTCTTTCAAAACTTCTCATATGTTTTCCAAAGTCAAGTGGGAGTCTCATTCCAGTATGAGAATCCACCCCGCCCGCACATGAACCTCCAAGATATCCCAGACGGAACCTGTCGTACTGCTATGAAGTCGGTCGCTGAGGTGAACCCCCTGAATTTGATAGCATGGAAGAAGCTGATTTCTGAAAGCGATCCCTTCATATTTATCACTACGTATGACGTTGAGACGAAAGACAAGGATGGAAGGAAGGAGACTCGAAAAATTGTTATCCGACTCAATGCCATGCACGTCGCCTTGAAGTTCTTGGTGGCTTTTACCAGGTGTGGCAGTGATGAAGACCTCTATTCAATATCCAAGGAATCCTTTCGTGTGATTTACATGACTGCTGTCCTGTTTCGGGAGATCATGCTGATGAAGGTGATCGAGGCGAGGGGTGCATTTTCTCGAAACGAGCAGATATTGCATGAAGTGGATGGCCAGGATCACCACAATGGATCATGGCGGTCGCGACTGAGATCGCTCTACTCAGATCTTTTGACTGAAGGACAGGGAGAAAAGCGGGGTGAGCTTCCACAGCAACTGTCCAGTATTTTGAAGGAGAAGCTAGTGATGTCCGTAGATATGTACAACTCCGTGCACGATCCCCCGGTCCGTTCAGGTTCACATCACGAGGATAATGATGATCTGAGCGTGGTGGATGGTGAGGATGAAATCCAGGCGGATCAAGTCGAAGACGATGAGGATGTGGTCATGGTCCACGACTTCGATTTATAAGGGGTCGTATTTGATGTGAGAGTGAAACTTCTTAGTTCACCACAGTGAAAAATGCGTAAAGCGGGAGACTGCTGTAGCATGAATGAATTGAGTTTACTTAAAGAGGCCCAGAACTTTGGCAACAGTGATGAATTGCTTCACATGGGCAGACCCTTTGATAGAGATGAATGGGACATGCACTTCAAGTACTCCTAGTACGTCGCTGCGATTTACATCAGCAAATATAGACTGACAAGGATTGGATTGAAGATTCCATCGCAGGTAGAACGACTCCTTCCGGTCCGATGGTCCGCTGACCACTTTTTCAGCACTCATTACCTTGGAAATGCGTTCTTGGAAGTTAAGCTCTGATAGTCTTATGTCTTCCAGTGGATAGGAGTAGGTCTGCTCTATGGAATCCCAAGTGCAATCCCGACGAAATACAACGTGCCGTTGTTCATCCTCGTCATCCCTTATAACAGCAAGAGAATCTCCAATTGTCATATAGCACGGGTCAGAAAGAGATTCGGTGTTGGGACCGGCCATACAGCCTATCACTCTGGCAGATACATAATTGTCGGTACCTTTTTCCAGCCTTTTTGCGATGATCACGTCTCTGACAACTTGCGGTGATGCTGGTCCGAGTGCTTCTGACAAGTCTAGGAAGCTCCTAAAGTATATACTCGTCTCCTTCACAACTGATTTCCGGCACATATAATCTTCCGGAAGAATAGAAACCTTTGTTCGTAGCTGAGCTTTGACTCTTTCGGATATAGAATCAAACTGGAGCAATGTGCAGTCTGCTCGCGCCTTAAATGAGTCTTGTACAAACCACTTCGTTCCACGGGTTATTTCAACTGGGGTAGGACGTGTCGGTGTCTTGAGTAACCAATGCTCTAGACGCAACGAAATAAACTTAAGAGGAATATTGGAGCCTGCATCAGAAATGAGGAGCGGATTCTGAGTCCATAGTGCAGTCGTAATCGAGGATTGCTGTCCTTTCACCACTTCCTCAAGATACTGAAGGCGTCTGGAAAGAGCATTTAGCTCACGAGTATCTTTGATTGTATTCTGGTCAAGTGAGACAGTCGTCGTGTGGTTAACCTTCTTGCATTTTTCTACCATGGCACTACCTGGAGCATAGTCCATATCATCTGCATCCATCGATGCGCTTGCCACGTCTGAGCTTGCGCTGTTATCCAATCGCACGGATGTATCTTTGAGTCTCCAGCTAAACTTTTGTCCATCTTGTACAAACTCGTTTCCCTCCTTGAAAGTAACCTTGCTTTTACATGCCCTGAATCCAAACGCTGCCTTGTATTGAATGGTCCCTTTGAGCACCTCTCGACGATCATCATGAAGGTAGTTGAGACTAATGACTGTTGCTGGGAACCATGCCTTGCTTTCTTCTTCATTCTCCAAGGTATAGTAGACCTCTATATCACTCCCGAATTGGAGGCCATTGAAAAGATCTGATACCATTATCAACTGGTGGATGGTATCGTCCTCCGTTAATTTCCCTTGGAAAGTGATACTTGAGAAATTTGTTTGAAATATATACCGAAGACTAAAGAGTTGGGGGTAACCATTGGAACGTAGTCAGTATATAGACATATGTGTTTTTTGTGAAATCGATATTTTTGTAACGGTCACATTTAAAGATGCACGGCTCTGTGCAGCATCTAAATACCATGAGACTTAGACGTGCAAGTGAACAGCTGGGTATGGGCTCCAAAGGTACCGACATCATCCAGTCCGGATTGCTTTGAAAGTCAGTCATGTGTCATTGAATTACTGTTCTTTTAATCATAGTTGCTTTAGATTTAATTGTGCAATGAAGATAGAAGTGTCACTACAGAGTGATGATGATACTGTTCTCGCTATTGAAAGTATGAAATACCCAGTACCTACTCTTGGATGTCGTCCTCATCAGTGCCCTTCCTCTGTGAATCACTGTCACCACTAGAATCACTTGAGCGGTAATCAGAAGAAGAGTTCGGGACCGTTTAGAATTAGGCCTCAAGCCAGATTTTACACACGGTAACGTACGGACCCTACGTGTCCGTACCGGTCTTTATATCAAGGAGGGAGAAAACTCACCCTCAGAATGGGTGACCGTGGAATAAGGCCAGGCACGGTGTGTACAAGTGGTGCTAGTGAACCCTACGGACGCCGAAAAAAGAAACGAATATCAAATCATTGCATTAGTCATATGAAACTGCAGTACGTAAACGAACTTTATTGCGTTTGAGGACTACAAGTGAACACGAATATTCGTCAGAATCCTCCCGCCTGGTGAACGCGCTCGAGCAACACAAGCTTGCGATATACATTATAATGCCCTAGAATCCCGTCCTAAGGATGCGGGGCGCAGAGGCACCGTTGTTGTAATGATGGTAATTCCGGTCCAGATGGAAAATGGCGTTAGCTGAACTTCATGCCACAGCGCGTTGCGCATGACTTTTCATTTTTCGGGCTGAGGTTGGAAAGGGTGGGGATATTGAGAAAGCAATGAGTCGGCTGCCTGGAGCCTGCGATTACCTTGGTTTAAAAATAGCCCGAAGATTGCGTACGCTTAATGATGGCACCTCCGCATATGCACGTTCTGGGGAAGGCCGGGGTTGGGTTTCGGCTCGGCGTTTTCGACGGCCGCTGGTTTCTAAAAGGGAGAAAATGTCCGAATACTTCCTGCGTCGCGCGACACAGTCCTTGCTGTATAAATTTGCATCGGATTTAAAGGCAATGTTTACGTATTTGAACCGGATGCGTCCTGATATCAGTGGCAACTGATCACGGGCCGGCGAAGAATGCCGTCCGACATAGTCATTGCTGTAAAAATTTGCAATATTTGGGGTGCAAATTTTGAGATTTGGGAGCTGTGATCAGTCGCCACTGATCGCAGGCCGGCGAGGGGTGCCGTCCGTCACCGTCCTTGATGTAAAATTTGCAAAATTTGGATGGTATTGAATTGTGATTATACTTTGGTGGGAAATGATACCTAGTGTCGTACGGCACCCCTGTCAGGCATGTGATCAGCGGCGGCTGATCACACGACGCCAACGGAGAGTTAGAACTAATTAAAATACGTAAATAATGCATTTGCACAGGATACAGAAAGTACAGCAGGAACACGTATACGTTTGTTCAAAAATGATGCAAATATGCAGCAGGGTCATGAAGACAACTGTGTTTCGAGAAGTACGCAAATTTTTTACAGCAATGACGGTGTCGTACGACACCCTTGCCGGCCTGTGATCAGTGGCCACTGATCACAGCTCCCATCCTGCAAAATTTGCCACCAAATTTTGCAAATTTTATACAGCAATGACGATGTCGTACGACACCCCCTGCCGGCCTGTGATCAGTGGCCACTGATCACAGCTCCCCACTGATCACAGGTCCTAACTCTCAAAATTTGCATCAATATTTTGCAATTTTATACAGCAATGACGGTGTAGTGCGACACCCCCTGCCGGCCTGTGATCAGTGGCCACTGATCACAGGACGCAACCCACTTCACAACCACCTTTTTCAACGTCCACCTCTCATAGACAAACAAGTATTTATAAGTGCCGACAATTCGTGTCCGCCCCAGTCACTGAAAAAGCGTCGCTTTCGTACGACAACAACGCACCTTCACGAATACTGCAGAGAAAATGGGACTACAATATAGAGTATAGGGAAGGAAACCCCAAAAATCTTTTTAAAGACACTTGTTTACATAAACAGATAGAGGGAAGAGGAGATGCAGCCAGAGAGGCGGAGAGGGAGGGATAGAGAGAGAGAGGGATACAAGGAAGAGAGATGGACACAAATATAGAGAGATGGACACACACATAGATAGATGGTCACCATAAAGAATTGGATAAACATATAGAGAGATGGGTATAAACATAGAGAGAGACAGAGACAGAGACAGACAGAGAGATACAGAGGGAGAGACAGAGCGGTTTATCCAACCATTTGTGCAATCGGTGGTATGCACTCCATTTATTGTCCAGCTAGGCATTATGGAATTCTAAAGGAGGTGATGGTTACTTAGTCAATATCGTGCCACCGTTAATTTTCTCAAACAATTAGACTAATGGCAGTAGGATGACTAATTCTACTTTAGTGGTCCTTGTCTACTTTACGAGCGGTCCTGGGCGAGTAAGGTGATTCCTTACCGGCTCAGGTGCACCTTGTCAATAAACAAACACTTTCATATGTGATCTTCGTGATCCCCTCACACAACTCACACAAAGCCATCACAAAATGCACACTGCCATCACAAAATGCACATTATCAGTGTGAGAGTTTTTATTTCAAGGTTGACGTTTGAGAGTTTTGAGATGCGTCTCACAAAACCGTCACAAAAGATTCACGAAAATGTGTGATGTTTGAGACGATTTTTGTCATGATCACAAAACGTTCTCAAAAAGTGCTACAATTCAACAAATAATCACAAACCATGTGTGACGAATAAGAAGATGGAGTGAGACGAATGAGATGAAGGCGGCGAAAAGAGCAAAACTCTCACAAATCGTCACACAAATCGTCTCACTTTTGTGACGCCCTAAATCGTCACAAAACGGAGCACAGGGATATAGTGCCATCCCCCCAATAGTGCCATAGCTAAAGGTATGTCACGCTATAGCACTATATCGTAGGAGGCACTGTATACGATTCCGTATCATAATCGGCCAATCATCATCCACCAGCTTCTCGCACGTGTAAAACATTGCGTTTTGGTCACCACGTGTAATACATTGCATTTTGGTCGCCACGTGTAAAACATTGCATATCGATCCACACGTGTAATACATTGCATTTGGGTCCACACGTGTGATGTGTTTGTCGCGCGACAAGATCTACAAAAGCTGTATGGGTGGCTACCCATACTAGAATCAACCTCTAAAAAATTAACAAAAATTAATCTAGTTCCAGTATGGCTGGCCAGCCATACAGCTTTTGTAAATCTTGTCGCGCGACAGCCATTACATATTACAGGGTCGCTCAATAGTGCCTACTTTAGTAGTGTTTCCCTCTTTATAGTGCTATGGCTCACTCTCTGGCACAGGTTTTCATACGCTCACATGTATCATCCGGCATGGTTCTGTCTTAAAGTAGACCCTGACCAAATGATGTTGTGTTATGCAGGCATTGTTTGTGTTAGCAGTGAGCTTTGTCCCCAAATATATGTATTTGAGCCTCCTTTATATAGTGCCATCCCCCCAATAGTGCCATAGCTAGAGGTATGTCACGCTATAGAACTATATCGTAGGAGGCACTGTATACGATTCCGTATCATAGTCGGCAAATCATCATCCACCAGCTTCTCGCACGTGTAAAACATTGCGTTTTGGTCACCACGTGTAATACATTGCATTTTGGTCGCCACGTGTAAAACATTGCATATCGATCCACACGTGTAATACATTGCATTTGGGTCCACACGTGTGATGTGTTTGTCGCGCGACAAGATCTACAAAAGCTGTATGGGTGGCTACCCATACTAGAATCAACCTCTAAAAAATTAACAAAAATTAATCTAGTTCCAGTATGGCTGGCCAGCCATACAGCTTTTGTAAATCTTGTCGCGCGACAGCCATTATATGTTACAGGGGGGTTGCTCAATAGTGCCTACTTTAGTAGTGCTTCCCTCTATATAGTGCTAGTTATTTAGTTGTGTTATACAGGCTTTGTTGTGTTTGTGTTAGCAGTGTGCTTTGTCCCGAAATATATGTATTTGAGCCTCCTTTATATAGTGCCATCCCCCCAATAGTGCCATAGCTAGAGGTGCTTGTCATTCTTGACATTGTGAGCGCGAAAGACGCGAGGAAAGTATATTGAGGGGTGCTGTTGCGGCAATTCTGCCGCGGGGCACCGAGCGACCTGTAATGACGGGAATCCACCCGTATTCTTTTACTCCTCACAAGTCTGCTGCCTCCCCCTTCCTATCTTCGGGGATGGCTTCTTAAGTACACGTTCCCCGGGATGAGTCGGCTATCCCCAACCCTCCCTCCCGTAATTTCCCCTTCGATCCAGCTTCCCCTTGCCCCACCGGTAGCCACCCCCTCGTGCCATTTTCCCTTCGCGCCCTCGGCCGGCGACCTGCGCGGTCTTTCTGCCCCAGCCCGAGCCCCGTGCGGCCTATGGTTTCCCTTCGTCTCCCCGGTGGCTGGCACCCCCAATTCCCCGCGCGTGCTGTCTCGCTCCCTCCTTCCCGCCTTTCGCTTGCCCGTCCTTCGGCGGTATACGGATGCGCTCCGCCCCGTGGTACGCGTGTCCAGCCGCCACCTGGCAACCGAATGCCTCGTAACACTGCTTGAGACACACAGCAATCTCACAAAACTGGGCTTCGTCTCGTTGAAAAATTACGGAAGATGGTTGGTGTGGCATTGAAATTGAATTTTTTCATTCTTTTGAGATTGACCGGTGTTTTGAGTAATCCCACGACCTCAAATTGACCAAGCAAAGTCCCAGGGCACACATCAGTGCAGATTGCAGCACAAGCAGTTGAGGACACCAAGTACAGCTTTTCGGCTCCAGCTTCAAGTACGTCTTGCCGCCACAATTTTCGATTTCCTGCTTTAGGACGTGCACAGCAGTCAGAAAACAGTCATAGAGGCTTCGTGAGACTGGAGTCTTGAAGCATTCAAGCGTCACCCTAGAAAGGCTGCACTCCAGAATACATTTTGCTTGCTTTGCATCATTCTCACCTCCAATCAATCGTTTTGGGAATAGGCCAGGCTGGTCGCATTAGAAGAATCCCTCCGTGTGTAATCATGGCTTCTCAGAAGACAGCGTTTGAAGTCTCGAGCCCATTGGCGAGACCCATGAATTCACGCATTTCTGTGCAACTCCAAGAGAGCCCGTGCCAAGCACTTCAGAGTCGCAGGACACAGAAGGTCGCAAGGCAGAATATCGATGCAAATGGAAGTGGACAAAAGCAGTAAGCAACGAGATAACTCCAAACCCCGGCAGACTCATATTTCCCCGGAATTGGCAAATCAAGCCATTAATGATGCTATTACATACTCAGGTGGGGACGTTGTGGTTATGGCTAGAACCTGTGCAAGTGGATTTTGTGATGCATTACAACAATGCTATGGTTCAGAAGAAATATCAGATGTGTTTACTGCTTGCGGCTCAGGTTTAAACGGCTTAATTGGATTGCAAGTCGCTGTAGAGCTGCAGAAGAGAGGTTATGCACCAGCGGTCTATGCTGCAGAGCAATCTAAGCATGCTAATTTCCGATATGTCTGCGATGAAGCCGGAATCGACTTGCACGACTTCATTCCCAGCACGCTAGAGTTTTATTATGACATCGTTGTAGATGCCTTGCTTGGAACTGGCTTTGATGGGGGGGACATTCGACAACAGTACTGGACTGTTTACGAGATGCTAATCTCAACTCGGCTTGCGATTGTGAGCCTTGATGTACCATCTGGCTGGGATCTTTCGACGGGTCCAAGAAAAATTGATGTGACAGCAGATTCGTTTATCAAACCCGAAGTGCTAGTGTCTTTAGAAGCACCAAAGCTTGGATCAAATGTGTTTGCCGGGGGCTACCACTTTATAGCTGGTCGACATCTTCCTCAAAGCTACTTTTGGAAAAGGGAATCTCTGTTCCGGCTTTTCCCGGCGAGGAGTCAAACTGCGTGCTCATGTCAAGTAACCCGTTTCGCTTCGAAGGTGCTAATGGAGAGACATATGGGCGACCTGGACAATTCAATGCCACGCTCTACACGAAAAACCCTACCCGAGAATGGGTCGATATTGACAAGCACGATGACCTGTGGGACGAACTAGACTAGCATTAGAGTGTGCTCAGTGAGTTTAAGAGTGGAAATCATTGTCAAGTGCTATACAGGGACTCTAGCTGCGAAAAAACGCTGTCTACTGGCCAACTTTTTTGCTTAACGCGACGCGCCACATAATGTAATTCGACGTGGCCTGCGTCAGCGCGGAAGCTGTGACTTTTCCTGTTTGTCGCCATACGAACCCACACGCAACACCGGTGACACAGGCGGAGGCCATGTATCGAACGTTTGGCGGGTCATATCCAAGTTTTGATTTCCCTAAGTGTGCAATGCCGAAGGCACCAGACGCGATGAGTAGTGCAGATATGGACCCGTGGCCTAGGCGTTGCTCCAACATATTCTGAATCATACCCCTAAATATAAGCTTCTCGGTAACGCCGTTCATGAATATGCCTAGGAAAGTGGCGGCTTCTTTGGCCGCGTCTAAACGAGGTGGCGTCTTGACGTCAGCAAACTGGGTTAGGGCGGCAAGTGGAACGGTGATGAGATCAGAGGCAGCACCCACAGCTAGCGCTATCAGCACATCGACTGGGGTTACCTTGAAAGTGTAGCCCAAGTCACGAGCGTGGGCCAGCTTTGAAAAGGGCGTAGAATTGTGAAGCAGTTCACGACTGTCAAAGCTGCGGTGAACAAGCCCCAGGCTGTAACCTTTCCAGTCGGTGATATGTCCGATGACAACAGCTTAAATTCCAGTGGAAGCCAGATGCAAAGAACGGTAATCAGGTCGGCCATTTCGGAGCGAAGCGATGAGTGGTCGTCTGGCTTTGTGAGCTGAAGCAGTGACGGGATGAGGATATACGCTACGTAAATTGCCAATATAGGGACTGCGCGGCGGCGACCGTCCATGATGTTGGGTGCACCGGCGAGGCACACTGGAACCAAAACTAATAGCACCGTCCAAGCTGCTTGCCATCCATGTCCAAATTCGTTGACAAATGTCGAAGAAGAGTAAGCCAGGAATAAAAGAGTCCAGCACATCGAGGCTGAGGACTCCAAAGTATGGGCTCGGCCGCCTGGTTCTGGCATTTTTGGAAAGCCGCGGTCAGTCATTGGCTCCATGCTGAAGGATGGAACGAAGATTCTACTCGAACAGTGAAGTACAACACGGTTGAAGCTGTTTCAAATGTCTCTGCGGTAGCCGGAAAACGCTCTTGTAGAAAGCAGGGTTGCCTTGAGCACTTTGTCGTTGCTCGCTGCGATTTTTGCGTTTCTAAAAGGTTTACTAGGAAGGTACTCTTGCTGGGCCTTGCACGTGTTCGGGTGTGTGTGAACATCCGCACACGTTGCAGACTTACAGTGTATGCAGGCGAAGTAGGGGGGGTTTTCTCTGGGCAGAACGGACCGGTTGCAGGGGGGGGTCGCTCAATTGTGCCTACTATAGTAGTGCTTCCCTCTATATAGTGCTATGGCTCGCCCTCTGGCACAGGTGCTATGGCTCACTCTCTGGCACAGGTTTTCATACGCTCACATGTATCATCCGGCATGGTTCAGTACTCAAAGGATGAAGTTATTTTGTTGTGTTATGCAGGCTTTGTTGTGTTTGTGTTACAAGTGTGCTTTGTCCCCAAATATATGTATTTGAGCCTCCTTTCTATAGTGCCATCCCCCCAATAGTGCCATAGCTAGAGGTATGTCACGCTATAGCACTATATCGTAGGAGGCACTGTATACGATTCCGTATCATAATCGGCCAATCATCATCCACCAGCTTCTCGCACGTGTAAAACATTGCGTTTTGGTCACCACGTGTAATACATTGCATTTTGGTCGCCACGTGTAAAACATTGCATATCGATCCACACGTGTAATACATTGCATTTGGGTCCACACGTGTGATGTGTTTGTCGCGCGACAAGATCTACAAAAGCTGTATGGGTGGCTACCCATACTAGAATCAACCTCTAAAAAATTAACAAAAATTAATCTAGTTCCAGTATGGCTGGCCAGCCATACAGCTTTTGTAAATCTTGTCGCGCGACAGCCATTACATGTCATTCCAAAGAAACTTGTCTGCGCATGCAGGCCTGCGCGGTATACCCTTCCCTAAAGCATTATTTGGTAAAAAAGGCTAATTTGATGATTCAGTTCTCGTTGCTGCCAGTGCGGACAATGGGTGCAGTCTTTCATCCCTGGACTCCAGGGAAACGCTCCGGGGCCTAAGCGTTCACCTCTTCTACAGTTTCCCGCAATGTTACCTCCGTGCCTCTCCGCGTCCCGCCAAAAAAGAAAATAGCCGGCACACAACACCTTTAAAGGCCAAACAGTAGTATTTGATCCACGATCAAACACTTTCTCGTCATGTTCACGAAACAGGCCTCCAGTTTCCCGAAATGTTACCTCCTCGCTTCTCCCCGTCCCGCCAAAAAAATGGCGGGCACACAGCACCGTTAAAGGCCAAACAGTAGTAATTGATCCACGATCAAACACCTTCTCGTCCTGCTCCCGGGATTGGCCTCCAGTTACGGACAATTCACGCCCCCTCCGATGTCGATTGGAATGCGTCGTCAGGCAGCGCGCGCCAAGCAAGGGACAGACGGGACGCAAGGGCCAAAGACAAACGGCAGACAGCGGTAAATTTATTGAAGATGAAAAAAAGGTTGCCGATGTGGTTCGCCTCATAGTCGACTGTGAGGCGAACCACACTGATGATCATCAGTCGTGGGACAGCAGACCGATTACAAAAATGTCTCAAGACCAAGGACGACGACAAACTGTCCCGCCTTCTTGACCCAGCCAACAACTGTCCCGGAGCCCCCCGTGTCGTCAAAGCGGACGAGGACAAAATCATTAAGCAGCGCATTAAATACACTGCCTCCCGGGGATTTGCAATTAACAATTATACATTGCGAGCTATCATGGCTCGCATTGCCAATGATGGTCGACGCGGTTTTCAGACGAAGGACAACATGCCCTCCCCGGACGTTATTCGTACCTGGAGAACCCGAAACAGGGATATCACGTTTCCAACAGCCGATCCCACGAATCTTCTAATCCTAGTTACTCCCCGACTCCTTTAAATCTCCGAAGCACTGCGAATCCCTAAAGTACAAAAACCATCCTACTCCTTACTCCTGAATCCCCTGCCGGCCTGTGATCAGTGGCCTCTGATCACAGCTCCCCACTGATCACCGGTCCTAACTCTCAAAATTTGCACCCCAATTTGCAAATTTTATACAGCAATGACGATGTCGGACGACACCCCCTGCCGGCCTGTGATCAGTGGCCACTGATCACAGCTTCCCACTGATCACCGGTCCTAACTCTCAAAATTTGCACCCAAATTTTGCAAATTTTATACAGCAATGACGGTGCACCGGTTGACAAGGAGAGTGGGTGTATGTTGAGGAAAACGAAAAAGTTAAGGATCAGACTGGCTGCAGGAACTAGAGAGGTGTAGGGACACGGACTTCGAAAGGTGGGGATACATAACGTGCCCCCTTGCAACAAGCCCACAAAGGTAGCAGACCTGAATTTTGTTTGCAATAACGATACAGTTTATATGTCGCAACTACGGATATAGAGGCCGGCGCAGAGCTTATAGTCAGTGCATAAAAGTATGCAGAGCTGTGTGGTAGTACTAAAAACTGTTGAATAAAGACCAGAGTTCTTGTTCCGCACATATACTTATGCCTGACGTGGCGGATACCCTTCCTTTCGCCCCCACACTTGATAAATTCCACCGTCTGGGAGACTCCTGTGTTGTACTGCTGAGTTTGATGTGCATATGAGACACATATGGTCGTCGCTTTCGTCGCTGTCCTGCTCGCAGTAGTGCATAACTAATGCCTTTCGAACGTAGCTTCCAAGCTCAACCAGCGCTCTTCTTTCGTTTCGTTGTTGTATCATCACCCCGTATCCATCTTCTTCAGCTTCGCACTCCTTCACTGCGCAATATCGTGTTGTTTCTTGACTTTCTTTCTCACGAGCGTCCAGAATCCGGACTTGAACCACGGCTAGCACCATCCAGAACCTTCTGTCCTCATCATGCTCAGAATCATTGTTCTCATGAAGAGTGAATGTGAGATCAGGATCTGCGGTCGAAACTACAGAAGAATGCAAGGCTTGAATCACGCTCCCATAAGATATAGTGGCCAAAACAGATGTCTGGTCTCTTTTTCGCCCGTCTGTTATTTTGCACCACTTGGCAGTTCCATATATCTGTACGGTTACGGAATTTCCATGGTCCGGCCGGCCACTTCTAAGACGTAGCTTTTGTTTCCATAAATGCTCTAAAAACTCCCTTGCTTTCAACAGAAATGCAAGGTCAGTTGATTGGAACATTTCCGAATGTTGACCTCCGTCTGCAGTGTTTCCGAGGTTCATAATTACTGAATTGTCTACGCGCCAGTCCTTCCTACTGAGAGACGACGATAAGAGTCCTTTCCGATGTAATCGAAGGTTCTGCAGAACAGGAGTTGGGAAGCAGTCCTGAAGCTTTTGTAGAAATCTTCCCGCATCCTGAAGCCCAGAACTGTCGTAGCCCAAGAGATTTAAAACCGACTTCGCTGTCTCAAAGCTCCAGCCGTTCTCACTAGTGTCAATGCCTTCAGTTTCAATTGCCAGACGAGTCTTCCAGTCGTTGGCAAGACGATGTTCCATAGCCTGTAATTGTGAGTTTTTCATATTGGATTGAGCTACCCCCCTCTTCAATGGCTGATGAGCGCTTTCAAACAACAACTCTTGTACATGTCTTACACTACCGAACAGTGGCAATGTATGTGTGAAGAACTCCAACAATCTGTGAAGGTTTGGTTTGTCCAAATGAGTGGAGGCAAAGCTGTTTGTGCGACACAGCTTATCTACTCGAGATAGGTAACGAAGTGCCATATTACGAATCTCCAGAAGTCTCTTGGTTCCTCCTTCTTCATTGTGTGTGTCTAATGACCTCTTACCATCTATCCTTGAGTCCGGAAAGTACTGTGTTCTGCTCACGAGAGAGGAAAACAGGTCGAGGAGGTCGAGAGCTTCATCGATAGTAGCACAGTTTCCGCTCTCTCTCTCGCCTGTGATTTTGTTCACGTACCAAGCACTCTTCATCGCCCGTGGTGCTACCAAGAGCAGGCAGTACATAGACGATATCGTCATTGAATGTAGCACATGCTTGTCATGGTTGATTAGGCTCTCCTGATATATGAGATAGCCATCTTTCAAAGCCATCTTGGCAATTGCCTCGGCATCTTTGCGTACATCTTTTGGTAGCAGTGTTATACAGAGATTCATGATGTCGCGACCAATCCCGAGGAAAAGATGATCGGGAGCCACAACGCATGAGCGATACGAATCGAAAACAGAAGGAACAACCGGTTTGCTACTGCCGAGTACACGAGGCACACGAGCGCGAACTTGTCGCAGTTTCTCAGAGAGTTGATGAAGTGCCTGCAAACTTGTCTCAAACGTATCTGCGTCATCCATTCCGAGGGCTTTCAACTCTTCCCTGGATAACTTGGATCTCCTCAATGCAGTAGCCCGGTTCTCATCTCTCGCGAAAGATGGATGGTCGGAATGGATGAGGGTTGTGTAACAATACTTGCTTCCTTGAAATCCAGACTTGTCGTACCTACCATAGCTGCATAAGTGACATGGAACATTGGAGCAGTGCCCTAGTAGGTCCAGAGTGTGGGACACTGCAGGATAGTCTCCAACGTACCCGACGACATCGAGAAAAAGAACAACCTTCTCTCCTTTTGCAGTGGTCATCTCAAATCCCTTTTCTGTCCCCTCAATGATATCATCAATAACTGCCGCCAGTACCTCGTTTGTAGATACCCCTGGAGGAGTTAGCCCGATAGGTCTGATGGCTCCTGCTCCATTGCGGTTCTCCGGAGCCATACCTATTGGCAGCATGTATACACCACCCATGCTTCCTTTCTTTCCAATGTACGGCGTAAATCCATCAGAGTACAGAAATATTCTATACACAACGTACTTTCTTCCATCTTCCAAACGTCCACTGCTTTCCGCATCGACGCGATGACCCTTGTTCATTGGATTATCATCGGCAGATACTCGTTTCACTACGGTTTTGTCAAACATCTGGTTGTAAACGCCCCTATTCGTTCCAGTGAGATTCGAAACATTTCTTTCAGAAGATACAACCAAGCTGGTGGCGTAGTCGTCATCACAGTTCTGTCTTCTCCACATCCTATACACAAGGAAGGGTGTTTGCGTTGGTTCTTCCGAATCTTCGGCGTCTGGCTGTCCTGGGAGTGCAAGTTCGACGACCATGTCACTGGGAAGGAATGCCCGAGATTCTGGTCTCTTCGTCTTCATCGTTTTGGTACGCTTTGAATTGGACTCCGCCTGCGGTTCTGTCCAGTTTGGCTCATTGTAAACAAAGAAGGAAGATACAACTGCATCAAATCTCATGTTCGTTGAGGACGTTACTGCAAACTGGGCTTGCATCAATCTGCCCTTCACCGCGTCACTTGTTTCGAACGTAATGTTAAGAAGGAGCCCTTTTCGCAGTTTCACTGTCACACCATCTTCGGTTGGAATCCGATAAACAGATAGACTCCCAGCCCTATCCTTGATTATTGGAGTGTCCTCAATATCCGAAAACCTCGGTATCTCGATTGACGGATCCATATCATGCCGTCTTCCTTGCACCATCTCCCGCAATTTTGCTGTCGAAAAGTCAAGTTTTGCCCAGTTGCTCGGTCTTACAATCATGGTCGGAGCGCTGTCCTGTGAGGTATACTTTCCAACGCCAGCCTTCGACCCAGACTTCGACAAATCCACAGTAAACATTTCTACATGACAAGGAACGAAGAAGTTGGATTTCGCAAATGGACGAACACGTCTCTTCAGAGTAGATGTACTTGGCAGTTTGAGAGTGAGCTGCCTTTCATTCGGTCTCCAGTTCCTAAAGTTGGCAAGTGTCTGATACGCAGTCTCGCTGAGATGCGTGCTCCCAGTTGCTGTTATTAGTGATGCAATATTTGTCCAGGTCAATCGAATTCCACCAGAAGCGCTTTCGAACATGCTGTCTATCAGCTCCTCAGACTCCTCAGCTTCGTAGGCATTGTCCTGCTCAACGCTCAATCCAATGTCTAATCCAGAAATTCCTTCGCTTTCTTCACAACGGATCGTGTTATTCCGTTCGGGGTGAGGACTTGATGGAAGTGCCTCCACACCGTCATGCATGACGCCTTGGTATTCTTGGAGGTCGCTTAAAAGCCCGTCTTTCAAAAGGGAAGCGTAGGATTCTGACTGACCGTCTAGTAACATGAACCCATCTCCTGGACGTTTAGCTGGCTTTGTAGACAGTTGCCTACATGGCCTTGCTCTTTTTCGATTTCTTTCAAGCTGAGGTTCAGATGAAGATGGTGCGTGCCCATCCGAAGTAGTCCCTTGTGATACAACATCTTCGGAACGCTTTGCATAAGGTCCGCGTTTTTTAAGAACCCAACGACTCTTGCTTTGACGCCCCATCTGTGACAGTTTCGACCAGGTCCGCAACTAGAAATGGGGCTGCAGTGAAGTTTGGCATGGACCTCGGCATTAACAAGATTTCAGCAAGCTTACTGCTCTACAGCCGAAAGAAGGTCTTTTGTTACATTTGGCGATGCATACGGTTGTGCCGTTAATATTAAAGCTTGGTTCAATGAATAGAAACGGTAAAAAGGATATGCTCCTACTCGCATTTTGATGTGATGCCGCATGCAAAAGCTCAATGAATGGCTGTCGTTAAAGACAGCCATGCCATACCGAATTCGGTAATTTCAAATTGAGATTTCAGTACGACACGTGCCCATGAACAGTTTGAAATATCTAGGTACCGGTTTTTTCTGAACACTGCATATATATATGCAGCAATATAGTTCCAGGACCAGATCCAACTCTCCGCACGCCCGTCGTCCGCAGTCTTGATCCACCATGCATCCCGTTTTCTGACAGTTTCCTTTCTGCGAGTTGCGTGTTCGGTTGAGATATCATCCACACAGTAAGTGAAGCTACTTCTCCCACAGTCTTGACCCACAACGCATCTGTTTCTCTAACAGTTTCCGTTCTGCAAGTTGCTTGTCTGTTTGAAATATCATCCGCAGTAAGTGACGCCACTTCTCCCACAGTTCTGACCCACCACGCATCCATTTTTCTAACAGTTTCCTTTCTGCTAGTTGCGTGTTTGTTTGGGATATCATCCACAGTAAGTGACGCCACTTCTCCCATAGTTCTCACCCACCACGCATCCATTTTTCTAACAGTTTCCTTTCTGCTACTTGCGTGTTTGGTTGAGATATCATCCACAGTAAGTGACGCCAATTCTGTCACAGTCCTGACCCACCACGCATCCATTTTTCTAACAGTTTCCTTTCTGCGAGTTGCGTGTTTGGTTGAGATATCATCCACAGTAAGTGACGCCACTTCTGCCACAGTCCTGACCCTCCACGCATCCATTTTTCTAACAGTGTCCTTTCTGCGAGTTGCGTGTTTGGTTGAGATATCATCCACAGTAAGTGACGCCACTTCTGCCACAGTTCTGACCCACCACGCATCCGTTTTTCTAACAGTTTCCTTTCTGCTAGTTGCGTGTTTGGTTGAGATATCATCCACAGTAAGTGACGCCACTTCTCCCGCAGTCCTGACCCACCACGCATCCATTTTTCTAACAGTTTCCCTTCTGCGAGTTGCGTCTTTGGTTTAGATGTCATCCACAGTAAGTGACGCCACTTCTCCCATAGTTCTGACCCACCACGAATCCATTTTTCTAACAGTGTCCTTTCTGCGAGTTGCGTGTTTGGTTGAGATATCATCTGCAGTAAGTGACGCCACTTCTGCCATAGTCCTGACCCACCACCCATCCATTTTTCTAACAGTTTCCTTTCTGCGAGTTGCGTGTTTGGTTGAGATATCATCTATAGTAAGTGACGCCACTTCTGCTACAGTCATGACCCACCGCGCATCCCCGTTTCTGACAGTTTGCTTTCTGCGAGTTGCGTGTTTGGTTGAAATCTCATGCGGAGACACGAGTGCGCTGCAGACGTTTGGTAAGTGAGCGCTTTCTCTAGGCAATGCCGTTTTGCGATTACCTACAAAGCTGTAACGTAAGTTCGCACATTCTCTAACACATTGAAAGTTTCGAAGAACTGTTCTGACCAAGCCTCACAGCGTTCCTTGTCTCACTGCAGGTCAACCCGCCCGTCTTCTAACTCAGGATCAGGTAAGCCATCAGTACACCCTCCTTGGTCTATCAGAATTCCAATCCACCATCATGACGTACTGTGACCGTAACTGACCTCTCTTGTTATGTTTCTTGGCGTTGATTATTGTATTTAACGGAAGCGCAATGAACCACTGCTGCGGTATTCCGGTATTTGGACGGGGTAGATGTAGTGTATGTAGCCGTAACAATACTCTTTGGTTGCTACAAATAAATGTGATGTGAACGCCGCTGGAACCGCTCTCGGTTTCATCCTTCGGGTTGGGACCGTTTCTGGACCGGCGGGGTGATATCACCTTTGCAAGAAAGGTACTGGATTAACATTTCATTGACTGAGAGTAGGTCGGAGCATTACGTGTAGTGTTGCATTGGGGTTGCGAATGGAGACATATTTTCACTGCCCTGGAGCAGCAAAACATGGTCGTCGGTGGCTGCGCATATGCAGCGATGATCACCGTCTCATCATTGCATCAATGTAAAAGCGTTTGGCCCTGCGGGACCTGCCTGTGTACAGCGCCAGCCAGCCATCTACCGCCGCAGGCCAGGCAGAGACGCTGTGCCATAACTATGCTGCTTTTCAGCCAATGGCGTTTGGCACTGCGAGACTTACCCGTGTGCAGCGCCAGCCAGTCATCTACCGCCACAGGCCAGGCAGAGACGCTGTGCAATAACTCTGCTGCTTTTCAGCCAATGGCGTTTGGCACTGCGAGACTTACCCGTGTGCAGCGCCAACCAGTCATCTACCGCCACAGGCCAGGCAGAGACGCTGTGCCATAACTATTCCGATTTTCAGCCAATGGCGTTATTGGTAAAAATGTGCAAAATCGCGACATGAAATCAACAAGCGTTGCTACATTTATGACACATTTTTTGCTGGCCCGGACCAAAATATTTGCGCCGATTTTTTATTGCCTCCGATAGGCTGATTTGACCTTCCTGTGATCCTGATCGTCCCCCGCGCAATCAGAAAATCATCCCAAAAATTGTCATAATTTCCCGCGAAAACAATTTCTGCCAAAAAATCAGAGCACGGTTCCTGATTGGTGCGCTGTCGTCTGAGGAAGAAATCTTCCCAAAATTAAATCATGGCACGCGCCGTGATTAGCGACAAAAAGTTCTAATTGGGGCTGACAGTACACGTGTGTGCGCGCTCTTCGGTCCCGCGCGTAGACGTGTACACGTGCGCCCCTGTACTGGGGGGTACACGTGATGGTACTGTAGAGCATCGAGCCCTACAGTAACCGATCCGATTCTGAGTTGATCTAATCTAAAATAAAGCCCCAGGGGGCCCTGGGTACGGATGGGATCCACTCGTCCGTCGTGGGCAAGGTAGGGGCGGGATCCGCCTTCAGTCCGCCCCTCTCTTTCGAAGCGACGCGATGGGAGTACTTACGGACGCGTCGAGGCGCTTGCTTCCCCCCAAATCCTTCCGGCGTGTCTCTTCTGAAGGCCTCATCGTGTCAGCGACCTACGTCGGAGTCGGGAGCGCCTTCTTTCTACGTCGTCCTTCGACCGTGCGTGAGGCCGTCGACGCGACCTGAATTATTCAGGGGGAGGGCAATGCGATGAGCAATCGGACACGGCTCCGCGAGTGACGAGGGCCCACCGGTAGAAGCATGTACGGCGAGCCCATCCTTCCGCCCTGTAGCGCGGGGGTGTTGCGTGAGGTTCGGGGTCCTTGACACCCCGGGTATGCGGTTTCATAGCGACCCGTGAGCGCTGCGTGACGGTCCCGATGCCGTCCACCTAGCCTGCCCTCTGCGTCACTACCCCGCCAGTGTGTCGACCGTGTCGCGACTGTCCTCCTCCCTGGCATTCTTGTCCTTTTTCGACGACCTGACAAAAATGGTTCTGAGCCGGCGACACCACGGCGACGGCCGGGGCCCCTTGTTCGGGCAAAGTAATGGCAGCGATTGGGTCGGCGCGGCCGAACTCTTCGCTGCCAACTGGTCTATAAAGTCGTAACGGACGGGGTAGTCAATGCGGAGCGCCTTGTGTCGCAGCACAACGTCTCCCCCGGTCGGCTGTACCATCTCGGGGGGCGTTATCCCGATTGGATGCTTTTGACTCCCTGCACCGTATATAATGAAGCTACCTATCTCGACGCGTACGCTCCGCTTCTGAGGCCCTCCGGATCCACTGTAGCAGCAGGCTCTCGTCCCTGATCCGCAGGTTGTTGGTCTTCTGTTGGGAAGACACCCGTACCCACCACCTACACTACGCCGTCGCTCGTAACGGGAGTTTCTCCCGAGTGCGTTACGCCGCTGACAGTCCGTCCGGGCATACCGCAGCGTCGGCGGACTTGTCATGGCCTTTTGCCGTTGGTCGGGGGCGGCACGCGACTCGTGCGGCAGAAGCCCGTGTAGCATAAACACACCCAACGGAGAGGGGTGTATGCACAGCTCGACGTAGACCCCGTTCGAACGGGAAGACGGGGGTGAAGCAGGACACCAGCTAACGGCACCGGGCAGCGGGCCCGGGTAGCGTGGTAGAGCGGGAACGGGGAGGACGCCGGTACGCGCGAGCGGTTCGACGCCTCGACGCCCCGGCGCGGTACTGGGTGACGATGCAGTACCAACGGGCGGAGGCGGAGCCGACTCGTGGGCGTACCGCGTGCATCCTCAACCCGCGCTCGGTGCCGCTCTAATGTAGTTAGCGAGCGCTACCTTAGAATAAGCGGGAAGTCGGACCTTGACGGTCGGTGGGTGACAAGTCCGTGCTTGTCCCCCTCCGCCGCCGTCGGTCCGCTCCATATTTAATATACAGAACAATCTATCATAACAATACAGTACCAAGGTACTGTAGTGGGCTACTGTAGTGCAGGTCGGCCTGCACTGTAATACTGTCAGCTATGTCGAGGCTGACAGTACACGTATTACCCGTGGTGCGTGTGCGCTTCGTTCGCGCGTGGTACACGTGTGCACGTGTATGCGCGTGTCCGTTGTCCCCGTGGTGTACACGGGGACACGCGTGGTTGTACTGTAGAGCGTCGAGCTCTACAGTAGGGGATCCTGTTTTTGATCCAATCTAACTAAAAAGCCCCCACGGGGGGGTTATACTACACGGCCCCCCCCACAAGTGTGAACGTCCGCGTTCACATGTGCTTGTAGGGTGACTCGTGCTTCCTTCCCAGACCCGATCCTCGTTTCCCTATCGCCCCTCCGCCTGCGTTCGTTCCTCACTTCCTCGTGCGTCGTGCTCTCCGTTCTCGTTCACCCCTTCCGTTGGCTGTCGTCCTGTCCGGGGCGACGATCGCGTACAAGGCGCTTCGTGCGGCGCCTTTACGGGTCGCGCCTCTCCCCTCGCGGTTGCCGGCGGTCGTCACTCTGCGTGCCCATCATGCTGTTCGAACATGGCTCTCTTCGTAGAGCAACGGGAGGCGCGAGAGTGAACGGCTCCTCTCGTACGACCGCAGCGTCCGATGCGCGGAGGTCCGTCCGGTGTGTGATTGGCATTCACAATTGCGCTCGCGACGGTCCCCTCACTGGCAGCGCCACTCCCCATCGGGGAAGTGCGCGGACGCGTAGTCGTTCGCTACCCTTCTTCTTGCCGCTCGCCGTCGAGGCAAGAGCGCGAAGACGCGAAGTCCGTTTTCTATCTGGCCTACCTCGCCTTCGTGGCGGGCGCGCCGGCGCCATCGGCTC